>NC_092751.1:63145618-63317351 GCF_047496795.1 Chiloscyllium punctatum | reverse complement strand
GTCCCTCTCTCTCTGTCCCCCCTCTCTCTCTGTCCCCCCTCTCTCTGTCCCCCCCCTCTGTCCCCCTCTCTCTGTCCCCCCTCTCTCTGTCCCCCCCTCTCTCTGTCCCCCCTCTCTCTGTCCCCCCCTCTCTCTGTCCCCCTCTCTCTCTGTTCCCCTCTCTCTTTCCCCCCTCGCTAAGTTCCCCTCTCTCTGTCCCCCTCTCTCTCTGTCCCCCCTCTCTCTGTCCCCCTCTCTCTCTGTCCCCCCTCTCTCTGTCCCCCTCTCTCTCTGTCCCCCCTCTCTCTCTGTCCCCCCCTCTCTGTCCCCCCCTCTCTCTCTCTTCCCCCTCTCTCTCTGTCCCCCCTCACTCTGTCCCCCTCTCTCTCTGTCCCCCTCTCTCTCTGTCCCCCCTCACTCTCTCCCCCTCTCTCTGTCCCCCCTCTCTCTGTCCCCCCTCTCTCTGTCCCCCTCTCTCTCTCTCCCCCCTCTCTCTCTGTTACCCCTCTCTCTCTGTCCCCCCTCTCTCTCTCTTCCCCCTCTCTCTCTGCCCCCCTCTCTCTCTCTTCCCCCTCTCTCTCTATCCCCCCTCTCTCTCTCTCTTCCCCCCTCTCTCTCTGACCCCCTCTCTCTCTGTCCCCCTCTATCTGACCCACTCTCTCTGTCGCCTTCTCTCTGTCGCCCTCTCTCTGTCCCCCTCTCTATGACTCCCTCTCTCCCACCCACCTCCCTCTATCCCCCCCTCTTTGTTCTCCTCTCTCTCTGTTCCCTCTCTCTCTGTCCCGCTCTCCCTCCCACCCGCCTCTCTCTGACTCCTCCGCCTCACACTCACCTCTCTCTCTACCCTCCTCTCCCTGTCTCCTCTCTCTGTCTCCTCTCTCTATCCCCCTCTCTCTCTGTCCCCCTCTCTCTGTCCCCCTCTCTCTGTCCCCCCTCTCTCTGTCCCCCTCTTTCTGTCCCCCTCTCTCTGTCCCCGTCTCTCTGTCCCCCTCTCTCTTTCGCCCTCTCTCTGTCGCCCTCTCTCTGTCCCCCTCTCTCTGTCCCCCTCTCTCTGTCCCCCTCTCTCTTTCGCCCTCTCTCTGTCGCCCTCTCTCTGTCCCCGTCTCTCTGTCCCCCTCTCTCTTTCGCCCTCTCTCTGTCGCCCTCTCTCTGTCCCACTCACTCAGACCCCCTCTGTCTGGCCCACTCTCTGACCCCTCTCTCTCCCACCCGTCTCCCTCTATCCCCCCTCTTTGTCCCCCTCTCTCTCTGTCCCCCTCTCTCTCTGACGCCATCTCCCTGTCCCCCTCAATCCCCCCGTCTCTCTGTCCCCGTCTCTCTGTCCCTCTCTCTCTGTCCCCCCTCAGTCTCCCCGCTCTCTGTCCCCCCTCTCTTCGCCCTCTCTCTGCCCCTCCCTCTCTGCCCCCACCCTCTCTGTCCCCTCTATTTCTGTGCCCCACTCTCTCCTTCCCCCCACTCTCTGACCCCCTCTCTCACCCCCACTCTGTAAACATCTCTCTGTCCCACTCTCTCTGTCCCCCTCTCTCTGTCCCCCCTCTCTTCGCCCTCTCTCTGCCCCTCCCTCTCTGCCCCCACCCTCTCTGTCCCCTCTATTTCTGTGCCCCACTCTCTCCATCCCCCCACTCTCTGACCCCCTCTCTCACCCCCACTCTGTAAACATCTCTCTGTCCCCCCTCTCTCTCTGTCCAACTCTCTCTGTCCCCTCTCTCTGTCCCCCCTCTCTCTGTCCCCCTCTCTCTGTCCCCCTCTCACTCTCTCCCCCCTCTCTCTGTCCCCCCTCTCTCTGTCCCCCTCTGTCTGTCCCCCCTCAGTCTCCCCCGCTCTCTGTCCCCCCTCTCTTCGCCCTCTCTCTGCCCCCTCCCTCTCTGCCCCCACCCTCTCTGTCCCCTCTATCTCTGTGCACCACTCTCTCCTTCCCCCCACTCTCTGACCCCCTCTCTCACCCCCACTCTGTAACCATCTCTCTGTACCACTCTCTCTGTCCCCCTCTCTCTTTCCCCCTCTCTCTGTGCCTTCTCTCTCTGTCCCCCTCTCTCTATCCCCCTCTATCTCTGTCCCCCTCTCTCTGTTCCCCTCTCTCTGTCCCTCTCTCTCTGTCCACCTCTCTCTGTCCCCCTCTCTCTGACCCCCTCTCTCTGCTCCTCTCTCTCTCACACCGCCTCCCTCTATCACCCCTCTTTGTCCCCCTCTCTCTCTCCCCCTCTATCTCTGTCCTGCTCTCCCTCCCACCCGCCTCTCTCTGACCCCCTCTCTCTCGCACACGACTCTCTCTCTGTCCCCCTCTCTCTGTCCCCCCCCCTCTGTCCCGCGCTCTATCCCACCCGCCTCTCTCTGTCCCCCTCTCTCTGTCCCCCTCTCTCTGTCGCCCTCCCTCTGCACCCTCTCTCTGACCCCCTCTCTCTGACCCCCTCTGTCTGACCCACTCTCTGTCCCCCACCCGCCTCTCTCTGTCCCCCTCTCTCTCTGTCCCCCCTCACTCTCTCCCCCTCTCTCTGTCCCCCCTCTCTCTGTCCCCCCTCTCTCTGTCCCCCTCTCTCTCTCTCCCCCTCTCTCTCTGTTACCCCTCTCTCTCTGTCCCCCCTCTCTCTCTCTTCCCCCTCTCTCTCTGCCCCCCTCTCTCTCTCTTCCCCCTCTCTCTCTATCCCCCCTCTCTCTCTCTTCCCCCTCTCTCTCTGACCCCCTCTCTCTCTGTCCCCCTCTATCTGACCCACTCTCTCTGTCGCCTTCTCTCTGTCGCCCTCTCTCTGTCCCCCTCTCTATGACTCCCTCTCTCCCACCCACCTCCCTCTATCCCCCCTCTTTGTTCTCCTCTCTCTCTGTTCCCTCTCTCTCTGTCCCGCTCTCCCTCCCACCCGCCTCTCTCTGACTCCTCCGCCTCACACTCACCTCTCTCTCTACCCTCCTCTCCCTGTCTCCTCTCTCTGTCTCCTCTCTCTATCCCCCTCTCTCTCTGTCCCCCTCTCTCTGTCCCCCTCTCTCTGTCCCCCTCTCTCTGTCCCCCTCTTTCTGTCCCCCTCTCTCTGTCCCCGTCTCTCTGTCCCCCTCTCTCTTTCGCCCTCTCTCTGTCGCCCTCTCTCTGTCCCCCTCTCTCTGTCCCCCTCTCTCTGTCCCCCTCTCTCTTTCGCCCTCTCTCTGTCGCCCTCTCTCTGTCCCCGTCTCTCTGTCCCCCTCTCTCTTTCGCCCTCTCTCTGTCGCCCTCTCTCTGTCCCACTCACTCAGACCCCCTCTGTCTGGCCCACTCTCTGACCCCTCTCTCTCCCACCCGTCTCCCTCTATCCCCCCTCTTTGTCCCCCTCTCTCTCTGTCCCCCTCTCTCTCTGACGCCATCTCCCTGTCCCCCTCAATCCCCCCGTCTCTCTGTCCCCGTCTCTCTGTCCCCCTCTCTCTGTCCCCCCTCAGTCTCCCCGCTCTCTGTCCCCCCTCTCTTCGCCCTCTCTCTGCCCCTCCCTCTCTGCCCCCACCCTCTCTGTCCCCTCTATTTCTGTGCCCCACTCTCTCCTTCCCCCCACTCTCTGACCCCCTCTCTCACCCCCACTCTGTAAACATCTCTCTGTCCCACTCTCTCTGTCCCCCTCTCTCTGTCCCCCCTCTCTTCGCCCTCTCTCTGCCCCTCCCTCTCTGCCCCCACCCTCTCTGTCCCCTCTATTTCTGTGCCCCACTCTCTCCATCCCCCCACTCTCTGACCCCCTCTCTCACCCCCACTCTGTAAACATCTCTCTGTCCCCCCTCTCTCTCTGTCCAACTCTCTCTGTCCCCTCTCTCTGTCCCCCCTCTCTCTGTCCCCCTCTCTCTGTCCCCCTCTCACTCTCTCCCCCCTCTCTCTGTCCCCCCTCTCTCTGTCCCCCTCTGTCTGTCCCCCCTCAGTCTCCCCCGCTCTCTGTCCCCCCTCTCTTCGCCCTCTCTCTGCCCCCTCCCTCTCTGCCCCCACCCTCTCTGTCCCCTCTATCTCTGTGCACCACTCTCTCCTTCCCCCCACTCTCTGACCCCCTCTCTCACCCCCACTCTGTAACCATCTCTCTGTACCACTCTCTCTGTCCCCCTCTCTCTTTCCCCCTCTCTCTGTGCCTTCTCTCTCTGTCCCCCTCTCTCTATCCCCCTCTATCTCTGTCCCCCTCTCTCTGTTCCCCTCTCTCTGTCCCTCTCTCTCTGTCCACCTCTCTCTGTCCCCCTCTCTCTGACCCCCTCTCTCTGCTCCTCTCTCTCTCACCCGCCTCCCTCTATCACCCCTCTTTGTCCCCCTCTCTCTCTCCCCCTCTATCTCTGTCCTGCTCTCCCTCCCACCCGCCTCTCTCTGACCCCCTCTCTCTCGCACACGACTCTCTCTCTGTCCCCCTCTCTCTGTCCCCCCCCCTCTGTCCCGCGCTCTATCCCACCCGCCTCTCTCTGTCCCCCTCTCTCTGTCCCCCTCTCTCTGTCGCCCTCCCTCTGCACCCTCTCTCTGACCCCCTCTCTCTGACCCCCTCTGTCTGACCCACTCTCTGTCCCCCACCCGCCTCTCTCTGTCCCCCTCTCTCTGCCCCCTCTCTCTGTCCCCCTCTCTCTCTGTCCCCCTCCCTCTATCCCCCCTGTCTGTCCCCCTCTCTCTCTGTCCCCCCTCTCTCTCTGTCACCTCACTCTCTGTCCCCAACTCTCTCCATCCCCCCAATCTCTGACCCCCTCTCTCACCTCCACTTTATACCCCTCTCTCTGTCCCCCCTCTCTCTCTGTCCCCCTCTATCTCGCCCTCTCTCTGTCCCCCTCTCTCTGACCCCCTGTCTCTGCCTCCCTCCCTCTGCTCCCTCTCTCTATCCCCCCACTCTCTGTCCCCCCTCTCTGTCCCCCTCTCTCTTTCCCCCTCTCTCTCTGTTCCCTCTCTCTCTGTCCCCCACTCTCTCCATCCCCCCACTCTCTGACCTCCTCTCTCACCCCCACTCTGTACCCCTCTCTCTGTCCCACACTCTCTGCCCCCCTCTCTGTCCCCCACTCTATCACCCCTCTCTCTCACCCCCTCTACCTGCGACTTTTTCTGTACCCCTCTCTGTGATCCCCTCTACCTCCCCCTCTCTCTGTCCCCCCTCTCTGTCACCCGGTCTCTGTCCCCTCTCTCTCTCTATTCCCCTCTCACTCTCTGTCCCCCTCTATCTGTCCCCCTTTCTCTGTCCCCCCCCTCTGTCCCCCTCTCTCTGTCCCCCCTCTCTCTGTCCCCCCCTCTCTATCCCCCCTCTCTCTGTCGCCCTCTCTCTGTCCCCTCTCTCTCTCCAACTCTCTCTACCCCTCTCTCTCTGTCCCCCGTATCTCCCCACTCCCTGTCCCCCTCTCTCTGTTGCCCTCTCTCTGACCCGCTCTCTCTGTCCCCCTCTCCCTACCCCCTCTCTCTCTGTCCCCTCCTCTCTGCCCCCTCTCTCTCTGCCCCCCTCTCTCTGTCCCCCTCTCTCTGTCCCTCTCTCACTGTCCCCCTCTCTCTCCACACCTCTATCTCCCCCACTCTCTGTCCTCTCTCTCTGTCACCCTCTCTCTGCCCTCCTCTCTCTGTCCCCCCCTCTGTCCTGCCTCTATCTATCCACCCTCTCTGCCCCCTCTCTCTGACACCCCTTCCTCTCTCTGTCCTCCTCTCTCTATCACCCCTCTCTCTCTCTCCCCCACTCTCTGTCCCACTCTCTCTGCCCCCTTTCCCTGTCCCCTCTCTCTCTCCCCCCCTCTCTTTATCCCCCTCTCTCTGTCCCCGCTCTCTCTCTGTCACCCCCCTTTCTATGTCTCCCCCCTCTCTCTGCCCCCCTCTGTCCTCCCACTCTCTTTCCCCCTCTCTCTGTCCTTCTCTCTCTGCCCCCTCTCTCTCTGTCCTCTAACTCTCTGTCCCTCTCTCTCTGTCCACATCTCTCTGTCCCCCCTCTCTTTCCTCCCCTCTCTCTGTCCCTCTCTCTCTGTCCGCCTCTCTCTGCCCAACTCTCTCTGCCCCCTCTCTCTGTCCCTCTCTTTCTGTCCCCCTCTCTCTCTCTGTCCCCCACCGTCTCTGTCCCACTCTCTCTGTCCCCCACTTTCTCTGTCCCCTCTCTCTCTGTCCCCCCCATCCCCCCACTATATGACCCCCTCTCTCACCTCCACTCTGTATCCCTTTCTCTGACGCCCATTCTCTGTCCCCCTCTCTCTGTCCCCCCTCTCTCTGTCCCCCCTCTCTCTGTCCCCCCTTTCTCTGTCCCCCTCTCTCTCTGTCCCCCTCTCTCTCTTCCCCCTCTCTCTCTGTCCCTCCCTCTCTGTCCCCCCTCTCTCTGTCCCCCCTCTCTCTGTCCCCCCCACTCTGTCCCCCCTCTCTCTATACCCCCTCTCTCTGTCCCCCTCTCTCTCTGTCCCCCTCTCTCTCTTCCCCCTCTCTCTCTGACCCCCCTCTCTGTCCCCCCTCTCTCTGTCCCCCCCTCTCTGTCCCCCCTCTCTCTGTCCCCCCTCTCTCTGTCCCCCTCTCTCTGTACCCCTCTCTCTCCGTCCCCCCTCTCTCTGTCCCCCTCTCTCTCTGTCCCCCCTCTCTCTGTCCCCCTCTCTCTCTGTCCCCCTCTCTCTGTCCCCCTCTCTCTCTGTCCCCCCTCTCTCTCTGTCCCCCTCTCTCTGTCCCCCCTCTCTCCTCCCCCTCTCTCTCTTTCCCCCTCTCTCTCTGTCCCCCTCTCTCTCTGTCCCCCCTCTCTCTGTCCCCCTCTCTCTCTGTCCCCCTCTCTCTCTCTGTCCCCCCTCTCACTCTGTCCCCCTCTCTCTGTCCCCCCTCTCTCTGTCCGCCTCTCTCTCTTCCCCCTCTCTCTGTCCCCCTCTCTCTGTCCCCCTCTCGCTCTGTCCCCCTCTCTCTGTCCCCCCCTCTCTCTGTCCCCCCTCTCTCTGTCCCCCTCTCTCTGTCCCCCTCTCTCTGTCCCCCTCTCTCTCTGTCCCCCCCTCTCTGTCCCCCCTCTCTCTGTCCCCCCTCTCTCTGTCCCCCTCTCTCTCTGTCCCCCCCTCTCTTTCCCCCGTCTCTCTGTCCCCCCTCTCTCGGTCCCCCTCTCTCTGTCCCCCTCTCTCTCTGTCCCCCCCTCTCTGACCTCCTCTCTCTGTCCCCCTCTCTCTGTCCCCCTCTCTCTGTCCCCCTCTCGCTCTGTCCCCCCCTCTCTGTCCCCCCTCTCTCTGTCCCCTTCTCTCTGTCCCCCTCTCTCTGTCCCCCTCTCTCTCTGTCCCCCCTCTCTCTGTCCCCATCTCTCTGTCCGCCTCTCTCTCTTCCCCCTCTCTCTGTCCCCCTCTCTCTGTCCCCCTCTCTCTGTCTCCCTCTCTCTGTCCGCCTCTCTCTCTGTCCCCCTCTCTCTCTGTCCCCCCTCTGTCTGTCCCTCTCTCTCTGTCCCCCCTCTCTCTCTGTCCCCCCTCTCTCTGTCCCCCCCCTCTGTCCCCCCTCTCTCTGTCCCCCCTCTCTCTGTCCCCCCCTCTCTCTGTCCCCCTCTCTCTGTCCCCCCTCTCTCTTTCCCCCTCTCTCTCTGTTCCCTCTCTCTCTGTCCCCCACTCTCTCCATCCCCCCACTCTCTGACCTCCTCTCTCACCCCCACTCTGTACCCCTCTCTCTGTCAACCACTCTCTGCCCCCCTCTCTGTCCCCCACTCTATCACCCCTCTCTCTCACCCCCTCTACCTGCGACTTTTTCTGTACCCCTCTCTGTGATCCCCTCTACCTCCCCCTCTCTCTGTCCCCCCTCTCTGTCACCCTGTCTCTGTCCCCTCTCTCTCTCTATTCCCCTCTCACTCTCTGTCCCCCTCTATCTGTCCCCCTTTCTCGGTCCCCCCCCTCTGTCCCCCTCACTCTGTCCCCCCTCACTCTGTCCCCCCCTCTATCCCCCCTCTCTCTGTCGCCCTCTCTCTGTCCCCTCTCTCTCTCCAACTCTCTCTACCCCTCTCTCTCTGTCCCCCGTATCTCCCCACTCCCTGTCCCCCTCTCTCTGTTGCCCTCTCTCTGACCCGCTCTCTCTGTCCCCCTCTCCCTACCCCCTCTCTCTCTGTCCCCTCCTCTCTGCCCCCTCTCTCTCTGCCCCCCTCTCTCTGTCCCCCTCTCTCTGTCCCTCTCTCACTGTCCCCCTCTCTCTCCACACCTCTATCTCCCCCACTCTCTGTCCTCTCTCTCTGTCACCGTCTCTCTGCCCTCCTCTCTCTGTCCCCCCCTCTGTCCTGCCTCTATCTATCCACCCTCTCTGCCCCCTCTCTCTGACACCCCTTCCTCTCTCTGTCCTCCTCTCTCTATCACCCCTCTCTCTCTCCCCCACTCTCTGTCCCACTCTCTCTGCCCCCTTTCCCTGTCCCCTCTCTCTCTCCCCCCTCTCTTTATCCCCCTCTCTCTGTCCCCCCTCTCTCTCTGTCACCCCCTTTCTATGTCTCCCCCCTCTCTCTGCCTCCCCTCTGTCCTCCCACTCTCTGTCCCCCTCTCTCTCTGTCCTTCTCTCTCTGCCCCCTCTCTCTCTGTCCTCCAACTCTCTGTCCCTCTCTCTCTGTCCACATCTCTCTGTCCCCCCTCTCTTTCCTCCCCTCTCTCTGTCCCTCTCTCTCTGTCCGCCTCTCTCTGCCCTACTCTCTCTGCCCCCTCTCTCTGTCCCTCTCTTTCTGTCCCCCTCTCTCTCTCTGTCCCCCACCGTCTCTGTCCCACTCTCTCTGTCCCCCACTTTCTCTGTCCCCTCTCTCTCTGTCCCCCCCATCCCCCCACTATATGACCCCCTCTCTCACCTCCACTCTGTATCCCTTTCTCTGACGCCCATTCTCTGTCCCCCTCTCTCTGTCCCCCCTCTCTCTGTCCCCCCTCTCTCTGTCCCCCCTCTCTCTGTCCCCCTCTCTCTCTGTCCCCCTCTCTCTCTTCCCCCTCTCTCTCTGTCCCTCCCTCTCTGTCCCCCCTCTCTCTGTTCCCCCTCTCTCTGTCCCCCCCACTCTGTCCCCCCTCTCTCTATACCCCCTCTCTCTGTCCCCCTCTCTCTCTGTCCCCCTCTCTCTCTTCCCCCTCTCTCTCTGACCCCCCTCTCTGTCCCCCCTCTCTCTGTCCCCCCCTCTCTGTCCCCCCTCTCTCTGTCCCCCCTCTCTCTGTCCCCCTCTCTCTGTCCCCCTCTCTCTGTCCCTCTCTCACTGTCCCCCTCTCTTTCCACACCTCTATCTCCCCCACTCTCTGTCCTCTCTCTCTGTCACCCCTCTCTCTGTCCCCCTCTCTCTGTCCCCCTCTCTCTCTGTCCCCCCCTCTCTGTCCCCCCTCTCTCTGTCCCCCTCTCTCTGTCCCCCTCTCTCTGTCCCCCTCTCTCTCTGTCCCCCCTCTCTCTGTCCCCTTCTCTCTGTCCCCCCCTCTCTGTCCCCCCTCTCTCTGTCCCCCCTCTCTCTGTCCCTCTCTCTCTGTCTCCCTCTCTCTGTCCGCCTCTCTCTCTGTCCCCCTCTCTCTCTGTCCCCCCTCTGTCTGTCCCTCTCTCTCTGTCCCCCCTCTCTCTCTGTCCCCCCTCTCTCTGTCCCCCCCCTCTGTCCCCCCTCTCTCTGTCCCCCCCTCTCTGTCCCCCCCCTCTCTGTCCCCCTCTCTCTGTCCCCCCTCTCTCTGTCCCCCTCTCTCTCTGTTCCCCTCTCTCTTTCCCCCCTCGCTAAGTTCCCCTCTCTCTGTCCCCCTCTCTCTCTGTCCACCCTCTCTCTGTCCCCCTCTCTCTCTGTCCCCCCTCTCTCTGTCCCCCCCCTCTCTCTGTCCCCCCTCTCTCTCTGTCCCCCCCTCTCTGTCCCCCCCTCTCTCTCTCTTCCCCCTCTCTCTCTGTCCCCCCTCACTCTGTCCCCCTCTCTCTCTGTCCCCCTCTCTCTCTGTCCCCCCTCACTCTCTCCCCCTCTCTCTGTCCCCCCTCTCTCTGTCCCCCCTCTCTCTGTCCCCCTCTCTCTCTCTCCCCCTCTCTCTCTGTTCCCCCTCTCTCTCTGTCCCCCCTCTCTCTCTCCTCCCCCTCTCTCTCTGCCCCCCTCTCTCTCTCTTCCCCCTCTCTCTCTATCCCCCCTCTCTCTCTCTTCCCCCTCTCTCTCTGCCCCCCTCTCTCTCTCTTCCCCCTCTCTCATTGTCCCCCCTCTCTCTCTCTTCACCCCCTCTCTCTGTCCCCCCTCTCTCTGTCCCCTTCTCTCTCTGTCCCCCTCTCTCTCTTCCCCCTCTCTCTCTGTCCCCCTCTCTCTCTGTCCCCCCTCTCTCTGTCCCCCCTCTCTCTGTCCCCCCACTCTGTCCCCCCTCTCTCTGTCCCCCCTCTCTCTGTCCCCCTCTCTCTCTGTCCCCCTCTCTCACTTCCCCCTCTCTCTCTGACCCCCCTCTCTGTCCCCCTGTCTCTCTGTCCCCCCTCTCTCTGTCCCCCTCTCTCTCTGTCCCCCCTCTCTCTGTCCCCCTCTCTCTCTGTCCCCCTCTCTCTGTCCCCCTCTCTCTCTGTCCCCCCTCTCTCTCTGTCCCCCTCTCTCTGTCCCCCCTCTCTCCTCCCCCTCTCTCTCTTTCCCCCTCTCTCTCTGTCCCCCTCTCTCTCTGTCCACCCTCTCTCTGTCCCCCTCTCTCTGTCCGCCTCTCTCTCTTCCCCCTCTCTCTCTGTCCCCCTCTCTCTGTCCCTCTCTCGATCTGTCCCCCTCTCTCTGTCCCCCTCTCTCTCTGTCCCCCCTCTCTCTGTCCCCCTCTCAATGTCCCCCTCTCTCTGTCCCCCTCTCTCTCTGTCCCCCCCTCTCTGTCCCCCCCTCTCTGTCCCCCCCTCTCTGTCCCCCCTCTCTCTGTCCCCCCTCTCTCTGTCCCCCTCTCTCTGTCCCCCTCTCTCTCTGTCCCCCCCTCTCTGTCCCCCCCTCTCTGTCCCCCCTCTCTCTGTCCCCCCTCTCTCTGTCCCTCTCTCTCTGTCCCCCTCTCTCTCTGTCCCCCCCTCTCTGCCCCCCTCTCTCTGTCCCCCTCTCTCTGTCCCCCTCTCTCTGTCCCCCTCTCTCTCTGTCCCCCCCTCTCTGTCCCCCCTCTCTCTGCCCCCCCTCTCTCTGTCCCCCTCTCTCTGTCCCCCTCTCTCTCTGTCCCCCCTCTCTCTGTCCCCCTCTCTCTCTCCGCCTCTCTCTCTTCCCCCTCTCTCTGTCCCCCTCTCTCTGTCCCCCTCTCTCTGTCCCCCTCTCTCTGTCCGCCTCTCTCTCTGTCCCCCTCTCTCTCTGTCCCCCCTCTCTCTGTCCCTCTCTCTCTGTCCCCCCTCTCTCTCTGTCCCCCCTCTCTCTGTACCCCCCCCCTCTGACCCCCTCTCTCTGTCCCCCCTCTCTCTGTCCCCCCCTCTCTCTGTCCCCTCTCTCTGTCCGCCCTCTCTCTGTCCCCCTCTCTCTCTGTTCCCGTCTCTCTTACTCCCCTCTCTCTGTCCCCCCTCTCTCTATGTCCCCCCTCTCTCTGTCCCCCTCTCTCTCTGCCCCCTCTGTCTCTCTGTCCCCCTCTCTCTCTGTCCCCCCTCTCTCTGTCCCCCTCTCTCTGTCCCCCCTCTCTCTCTGTCCCCCTCTCTCTCTGTTCCCCTCTCTCTTTCCCCCCTCTCTCTGTCCCCCCCTCTCTCTCTGTTCCACTCTCTCTGTCCCCCTCTCTCTCTGTCCCCCCTCTCTCTGTCCCCCTCTCTCTCTGTCCCCCCTCTCTCTGTCCCCCTCTCTCTCTGTCCCCCCTCTCTCTCTGTCCCCCCCTCTCTGTCCCTCCCTCTCTCTCTCTTCCCCCTCTCTCTCTGTCCCCCCTCACTCTGTCCCCCTCTCTCTCTATCCCCCTCTCTCTCTGTCCCCCCTCACTCTCTCCCCCCTCTCTCTGTCCCCCTCTCTCTGTCCCCCCCTCTCTGTCCCCCTCTCTCTCTGTCCCCCTCTCTCTCTGTTCCCCCTCTCTCTCTGTCCCCCCCTCTCTCTCTCTACCCCCTCTCTCTCTGCCCCCCCTCACTCTCTCTTCCCCCTCTCTCTCTTCCCCCCTCTCTCTCTCTTCCCCCTCTCTCTCTGCCCCCCTCTCTATCTCTTCCCCCACTCTCTCTGTCCCCCCTCTCTCTGTCCCCCTCTCTCTCTGTCCCCCCTCTCTCTGTCCCCCCCTCTCTCTCTCTTCCCCCCCTCTCTCTGTCCCCCCTCTCTCGGTCCCCCCTCTCTCTGTCCCCCCCTCTCTCTGTCCCCCTCTCTCTGTCCCCCTCTTTCTGTCCCCCTCTCTCTGTCCCCCTTCTCTCTGTCCCCCCCCTCTCTCTCTTCCCCCTCTCTCTCTGTCCCCCCTCTCTCTGTCCCCCCCTCTCTCTGTCCCCCCTCTCTCTGTCCCCCTCTCTCTGTCCCCCCTCTCTCTGTCCCCCTCTCTCTCTGTCCCCCTCTCTCTCTCTGTCCCCCTCTCACTCTGTTCTCCCTCTCTCTCTGTCCCCCCCTCTCTCTCTCTTCCCCCTCTCTCTCTGTCCCCCCTCTCTCTGTCTCCCCTCTCTCTGTCCCCCTCTCTCTCTGTCCCCCTCTCTCTGTGTTCCCCCTCTCTCTCTCTGTCCCCCCCTCTCTCTCTTCCCCCACTCTCTCTGCCCCCTCTCTCTCTCTTCCCCCTCTCTCTCTGTCCCCCCCTCTCTCTCTTCCCCCTCTCTCTCTGTCCCCCCTCTCTCTCTCTGCCCCCCTCTCTCTCTCTTCCCCCTCTCTCTCTGTCCCCCCTCTCTCTGTCCCCCTCTCTCTCTGTCCCCCCTCTCTCTGTCCCCCCCCTCTCTCTCTCTTCCCCCCCCTCTCTCTGTCCCCCCTCTCTCTGTCCCCCCCTCTCTCTCTCCCCCTCTCTCTGTCCCCCTCTCTCTGTCCCCCCCTCTCTCTGTCCCCCTCTCTCTGTCCCCCTCTCTCTGTCCTCCTCTCTCTGTCCCCCCTCTCTCTGTCCCCCCCTCTCTCTCTCTTCCCCCTCTCTCTCTGTCCCCCCTCTCTCTGTCCCCCCCTCTCTCTGTCCCCCCTCTCTCTGTCCCCCTCTCTCTGTCCCCCCTCTCTCTGTCCCCCTCTCTCTCTGTCCCCCTCTCTCTCTGTCCCCCTCTCACTCTGTACTCCCTCTCTCTCTGTCCCCCCCTCTCTCTCTCTTCCCCCTCTCTCTCTGTCCCCCCTCTCTCTGTCCCCCCTCTCTCTGTCCCCCTCTCTCTCTGTCCCCCTCTCTCTGTCCCCCTCTCTCTCTGTCCCCCCCTCTCTCTGTCCCCCTCTCTCTCTGTCCCCCTCTCTCTGTCTCCCTCTCTCTCTGTCCCCCCTCTCTCTGTCCCCCCTCTCTCTGTCCCCCTCTCTCTCTGTCCCCCTCTCTCTCTATCCCCCCCTCTCTCTGTCCCCCCCCCTCTCTGTCCCCCTCTCTCTGTCCCCCTCTCTCGGTCCCCCTCTCTCTCTGTCCCCCTCTCTCTGTCCCCCTCTCTCTCTGTTCCCCTCTCTCTCTGTCCCCCTCTCTCTGTCCACCTCTCTCTGTCCCCCTCTCTCTCTGTCCCCCTCTCTCAGTCCCCCTCTCTCTGTCCCCCCTCTCTCTGTCCCCCTCTCTCTGTCCCCCTCTCTCTGTGCCCCCTCTCTCTGTCCCCCTCTCTCTGTCCCCCTCTCTCTCTGTCCCCCCTCTCTCTGTCCTCCTCTCTCTGTCCCCCTCTCTCTCTGTCCCCCCCTCTCTGCCCCCCTCTCTCTGACCCCCCCTCTCTGTCCCCCTCTCTCTGTCCCCCTCTCTCTGTCCCCTCTCTCTCTGTCCCCCTCTCTCTCTGTCCCCCTCTCTCTCTGTTCCCCTCTCTCTCTGTCCCCCCTCTGTCTGTCCTCCTCTCTCTGCCCCTCTCTCTCTGCTCCCCTCCCTCCCACCTGCCTCTCTCTTTCTCCCTCTCTCTGTTCCCCCCTCTCTCTGCCCCCCCCTATGATCCCCTCTCTGCCCAGCTCTCTCTGTCCCCCTTTTTCTCTTACCCTCTCACTCTGTCCCACTCTCCCTGCCCCCCTTTCTCTCTGTCCCCTCTCTCTCTGCCCTCCTCTCTCTGTCCCCCCTCTCTGTCCCGCCTCTATATGTCCCCTCTCTCTCTGTCCCCCTCTCTCTGACCCCCTCCATCTCCCCCACACGCTGTCCCCTCTCTCTGTCTGCCTCTCTCCTCACCCCCTCTCTCTGCCTTCCTCTCTCTGTCTCCCTCTCTCTGTCACCCTCTCTCCGCCCCTTCTCTGTCCCCCCTCCCTCTGTCCCCCTCTCTCTGTCCCCCTCTCTCTCCACCCCCTCTCTCCCCCTCTCTATCTCCCCCTCTCTCTCTCCCCCTCTCTCTGACCCCCCTTTCTCTGTCCCTCTAACTCTGTCGCCCTCTCTGTACGCCCTCTCTGTCACCGTCTCTCTGTCCCCCCTCCCTCTGTCCCCCTCTCTCTCTTTCCCCCTCTCTCTCTGTCACGCTCTCTCTGTCCTCCTCTCTCTGTCCCCCTGTCTCTGATCCCCCTCTCTCTGTCCCCCTCTCTTTCCCACCCGCCTCTCTCTGTTCCCCGCTCTCTGTCCCCATCTGTCTTTCCCCTTCTCTCTGTCCCCCTCTCTCTCCCACCTGCCTCTCTCACCCCCGCTCTCTGCCCCCCTCTGTCTGTCGCCCTCTCTCGGCCCCCCCCATCTCCCATCCGCTTCCCTCTATCCCCCCTCTTTGGCCCCCTCTCTCTCTGCCCCCCTCTCTCTGTCCCACGCTCTCTCCCACCAGCCTCTCTCTGACCCCCCTCTCTCTCCCACCTGCCTCTCTCTCTGTCCCCCTCTTTCTGACCCCTCTCTCTCTGCCCTCTCACTCTCTCCCCCTCTCTCTCTCCCCCCTCTCTGCCCCCCCTCTGTCGCCCTCACTTTCTGTCCCCCTCTCTCTCTGTCCCCCACTCTCTCTGTTCCCCACTCTCTCTGTCCCCTACTATCTCCATTCCCCCTCTCTCTCTGAACCCCTCTGCCACCCCACTCTGTACCCCTCTCTCTCCCCCACTCTCTGACACCCTCTCTCACCCCACTCTGTACCCCTCTCTTCCTGTCCCCCACTCACTGACCCCCGCTACCTGCCCCTCTTTCTGTCCCCCTCTCCCTCACACCCGCCTCTCTCTTTCTCCCTCTCTCTGTCCCCCCTCTCTCTGTCCCCCTCTCTCTGTCCCCCTATCTCTGTGCCCCCTCTCTCTGTCCCCCTCTCTCTGTCCCCCTCTCTCTCTGTCCCCCCTCTCTCTGTCCTTCTCTCTCTGTCCCCCTTTCTCTCTGTCCCCCCCTCTCTGCCCCCCTCTCTCTGCCCCCCCTCTCTCTGTCCCCCTCTCTCTGTCCCCCTCTCTCTGTCCCCTCTCTCTCTGTCCCCCTCTCTCTCTGTCCCCCTCTCTCTCTGTTCCCCTCTCTCTCTGTCCCCCCTCTGTCTGTCCTCCTCTCTCTGCCCCTCTCTCTCTGCTCCCCTCCCTCCCACCTGCCTCTCTCTTTCTCCCTCTCTCTGTTCCCCCCTCTCTCTGCCCCCCCCATGATCCCCTCTCTGCCCAGCTCTCTCTGTCCCCCTTTTTCTCTTACCCTCTCACTCTGTCCCACTCTCCCTGGCCCCCTTTCTCTCTGTCCCCTCTCTCTCTGCCCTCCTCTCTCTGTCCCCCCTCTCTGTCCCGCCTCTATATGTCCCCTCTCTCTCTGTCCCCCTCTCTCTGACCCCCTCCATCTCCCCCACACGCTGTCCCCTCTCTCTGTCTGCCTCTCTCCTCACCCCCTCTCTCTGCCTTCCTCTCTCTGTCTCCCTCTCTCTGTCACCCTCTCTCCGCCCCTTCTCTGTCCCCCCTCCCTCTGTCCCCCTCTCTCTGTCCCCCTCTCTCTCCCACCTGCCTCTCTCACCCCCGCTCTCTGCCCACCTCTGTCTGTCGCCCTCTCTCTGCCCCCCCCATCTCCCATCCGCTTCCCTCTATCCCCCCTCTTTGGCCCCCTCTCTCTCTGCCCCCCTCTCTCTGTCCCACGCTCTCTCCCACCAGCCTCTCTCTGACCCCTCTCTCTCTCCCACCTGCCTCTCTCTCTGTCCCCCTCTTTCTGACCCCTCTCTCTCTGCCCCCTCACTCTCTCCCCCTCTCTCTCTCCCCCCTCTCTGCCCCCCCTCTGTCGCCCTCACATTCTGTCCCCCTCTCTCTCTGTCCCCCACTCTCTCTGTTCCCCACTCTCTCTGTCCCCTACTATCTCCATCCCCCCTCTCTCTCTGAACCCCTCTGCCACCCCACTCTGTACCCCTCTCTCTCCCCCACTCTCTGACCCCCTCTCTCACCCCACTCTGTACCCCTCTCTTCCTGTCCCCCACTCACTGACCCCCGCTACCTGCCCCTCTTTCTGTCCCCCTCTCCCTCACACCCGCCTCTCTCTTTCTCCCTCTCTCTGTTCCTCCATCTCTCTGCCCCCTCTCTCTGCCCCCCTCTCTCTCTGCTCCCCTCTTTCTGTCCCCTTCTCTCTCTGACCCCCTTTCTCTCTGACCCCACTCTATCTGTCCCACTCTCTCTCAACCCTCTCTCTCTGTCCCCTCTCTGTCCCCTTCTATCTCCCCCACTCTCTGTGCCCCTGTCTCTTTCACCTCTCCCTGTCCCCCCCCTCCCTCCCACCCGCCTCTATCTTTTCCCCTCTCTCTGTTCCCCTCTCTCTCTGCCCCCTCTCTGTCCTACTCTTTCTCTGACCCCCTCACTCTGTCCCACTCTCTCTGCCCCCTTCTCTCTCTGCCCCACTCTCTCTGTCCCCTCTCTCTCTGTCCCCCTCTATCTCCCCCACTCTCTGTGCCCGTCTTTCTGTCCCCCCTCTCTGACACCCTCTATTTCCCCCACTCTCTGTCCCCCTCTCTCTGCCCCCCTCTGTCTGCCCCATCTCTCTGCCCCACTCTGTCTCTGCCCCCCTCTCTCTGCCCCCTTCTCTCTCTGTCCCCCTCTCTCTGTCATCCTCTCTTGTCGCCATCTCTCTGCCCTCCTCTCTCTGCCTCCTTCTCTCTCTATCCCCTTCTCTCTCTCTCCACCCCTTCTCTCTGTCCCCCCTCTCTCTGACAACCCCTCTCTCTGTCCCCTATTGTCTGCCCCCTCTCTCTGCTCCACTCTCTCTCTGACCCTCTCTCTCAGTTCCCGTCTCTCTGTCTCCCTCTCTCTCGCCCCCCTATCTCTCTGCCCCCTCTCTCTCTCTGCCCCCCTCTCTCTGTCGCCTCTCTCTCTGTCCCCTGTCTCTGTGTTCCCCTCTCTCTGTCCCCCTCTCTCTCTGTCCCCTCTCTCTCTGTCCCCTCTCTGTCCCCTGTCTCTGTGTTCCCCTCTCTCTGTCACCCTCTCTCTCTGTCCCCCTCTCTCTCTGTCCCCTCTCTCTCTGTCCCCCCTCTCTCTGTCCACCCTCTCTGTCACTGTCCCTCCCCTCTGTCGCCTTCTCTCTGACCCCTCTCTCTGTCCCCTCTCTATCTGTCCTGCCATCTCTCTGTCCACTTCTCTCTCTCTCCTTCCCTCTCTGTCCCCCCTCTCTGTCCCCCGTCTCTCTGCCTCCCCCTCTCTGTCCCCCTCTCTCTCTGTCTCCCTCTCTCTCTGTTTCTCTCTCTCTCTGCCCCCCTCTCTCTCTGTCCCCGTCTCTCTGTCTCCCGCCTCTCTTTGTCCCCCCCGTCCCTCTCTCTCTCTGTCCCCTTTCTCTCTCTGTCCCTCTCTCTCACTGTCCCCCCCGTCGCCTTCTCTCTGACCCCACTCTCTCTGTCCCCTCTCTCTCTGTCCACTTCTCTCTCTGTCCCCCTCTCTCTGTCCCCCCCACTCTGTCCCCCCTCTCTGTACCCCTCTGTCCGCCCACTCTGCCCCCCTCTTTGTCCCCCGCTCTCTTTCCCCCTCTCTCTCTGCCCCCTCTCTCTGCCCCTCTCTCTCTCTGTCCCCCACTCCCTCTGTTCCTCTCTCTCTGCCCCCCTCTCTCTGCTCCACACTCTCTCTGCCCCTCTCTCTCTGTCCCCCTCTCTCTGACACCCTCTCTCTCTGTCCCCCCGGCCCCCTCTCTCTCTGTCCCCCCTCTCTCTGCCTCCCCCTCTCTGTCCACCCCTCTCTCTGTCCCCCCTCTCTCTGTCCCCCTCTCTCTCTGTTCCCCACTCTCTCTGTCTCCCTCTCTCTCTGTCCCCCCCTCTCTCTGGCCCCTCTCTCTGCCCCCCTCTCTCTCTGTTCACCTCTCTCCCTGTCTCCCTCTCTCTCTCTGTCCCCCCCTCTCTCTGCCCCCCTCTTTTTCTCTCGCTCTCTCTGCCCCCTCTCTCTCTGCCCCCTCTCTCTCTGCCCTAATCTCTCTCTGTCCCCCACTCCCTCTGTCCCCCTCTCTCTCTGTCCCCCCGTCCCCCTCTCTCTCTGTCCCCCTCTCTCTCTGTCCTCCCTCTTTCTGTCCCCCGCCTCTCTCTGTCGCCCCCGTCCCCCTCTCTCTCTGCCCCCTCTATCTGTCCCCCCCTCTCTCTATCCTTCCCTCTCTCTGTCGCCCCCTCTCTCTGACCCCCCTCTATGTGTCCCTCTCTCTCTCTGTCCCCCCATTCTCTGCCCCCCTCTCTCCTTTCCCCCTCTCTCTGTCTCCCCCTCTCTCTGTCCCCCTCTCTCTCTGTCTCCCCACTCTCTGCCCCCTCTCTCTGTTCCCCCTCTCTCTGCCCCCCGCTGTCTGTGTTCCCCTCTCTCTGTGTTCCCCTCTCTCTCTATCTCCCGCTCTCTATCTCCCTCTCTCTCTCCCCCCTCTCTCTCGCGCTCTCTCTGCCCCCCTTGCTCTCTGACCCCTCTCTCCCTGCCCCCCACTCTCTCTGCCACCCCCTCTCTCTGCCCCCTCTCTCTCTGCCCCCCCTCTCTCTGTCCGCCTCTCTCTGTCCCCTTCTCTCTCTGTCCCTCCCTCTCTGCCCCGTCTCTCTCTGTCCCCCTCTCTCTGTCCCTCTCTCTCTGTCCCCTTCTCTCTCTGCCCCCCTCTCTCTCTGTCCCCCTCTCTCTCTGTCCCCCTCTCTCTCTGTCCCCTCTCTCTGTCCCCTTCTCTCTCTCTCTCTCTCTCTGCCCCCCTCTCTCTCTGCCCCCCTCTCTCTCTCCCCCCCTCTCTCTGTCCCCCACTCTCTCTGTCCCCTCTCTCTGTCCCCTTCTCTCTCTCTCTTTCTCTCTCTGCCCCCTCTCTCTCCTCCCCTCTCTCTGCCAACTCTCTCTCTGTCCCCCTCTCTCTCTGTCCTCCTCTCTCTGTCCCCATCTCTCTGTCACCCTCTCTCTCTGTCCCCTCTCACTCTGTCCCCTCTCTCTGTTCCCCTCTCTCTTTGTCCCCTTCTCTCTCTGCCCCCCACTCTCTCTGTCCCCCTCTCTCTCTGTCCCTCCTCTCTCTGTCTCCCACTCTCTGCCCCCTCTCTCTGCCCCCTCTCTCTCTTCCCCCCTCTCTCTGTGTCCCCTCTCTCTGTCCCCTTCTCTCTCTCTCTCTCTGCCCCCTCTCTCTCTTCAACCCTCTCTCTCTGTCCACTCTCTCTCTGTCCCCCTCTCTCTCTGTCCCCCTCTCTCTGTCCCCCTCTCTCTCTGTTCCCCTCTCTCTCTGTCCCCTTCTCTCTCTGCCCCCCTCTCTCTCTGTGCCACTCTCTCTGCCCCCTCTCTCTCTGCCCCCCCTCTCTCTGCCCCCGCTCTCTCTTTCCCCCTCTCTCTGTCCCCTCTCTCTGTCCCCTTCTCTCTCTGTCCCCCTCTCTCTCTGTCCTCCTCTCTCTGTCCCCCTCTCTCTCTGTCCCCTCTCTCTCTGTTCCACTCTCTCTCTGCCCCCCTCTCTCTCTGTCCCCCAATCTCTCTTTTCCCCCTCTCTCTGTTCCCCTCGCTCTCTGCCCCCCTCTCTCTCTGTCTCCCTCTCTCTCTGTCCCCCTCTCTTTCCCACCCGCCTCTCTCTGTTCCCCGCTCTCTGTCCCCCTCTGTCTGTCTCCATCTGTCTGTCCCCTTCTCTCTGTCCCCCTCTCTCTCCCACCTGCCTCTCTCACCCCCGCTCTCTGCCCCCCTCTGTCTGTTGCCCTCTCTCTGCCCCCCCATCTCCCATCCGCTTCCCTCTATCCCCCCTCTTTGGCCCCCTCTCTCTCTGCCCCCCTCTCTCTGTCCCACGCTCTCTCCCACCAGCCTCTCTCTGACCCCTCTCTCTCTCCCACCTGCCTCTCTCTCTGTCCCCCTCTTTCTGACCCCCTATCTCTCTGCCCCCTCACTCTCTCCCCCTCTCTCTCTCCCCCCTCTCTGCCCCCCCTCTGTCGCCCTCACTTTCTGTCCCCCTCTCTCTCTGTCCCCCACTCTCTCTGTTCCCCACACTCTCTGTCCCCTACTATCTCCATCCCCCCTCTATCTCTGAACCCCTCTGCCACCCCACTCTGTACCCCTCTCTCTCCCCCACTCTCTGACCCCCTCTCTCACCCCACTCTGTACCCCTCTCTTCCTGTCCCCCACTCACTGACCCCCGCTACCTGCCCCTCTTTCTGTCCCCCTCTCCCTCACACCCGCCTCTCTCTTTCTCCCTCTCTCTGTTCCTCCATCTCTCTGCCCCCTCTCTCTGCCCCCCTCTCTCTCTGCTCCCCTCTTTCTGTCCCCTTCTCTCTCTGACCCCCTTTCTCTCTGACCCCCTCTATCTGTCCCACTCTCTCTGTTCCCTCTCTCTCTGTCCCCTCTCTGTCCCCTTCTATCTCCCCCACTCTCTGTGCCCCTGTCTCTTTCACCTCTCCCTGTCCCCCCCTCCCTCCCACCCGCCTCTATCTTTTCCCCTCTCTCTGTTCCCCTCTCTCTCTGCCCCCGCTCTGTCCTCCTCTTTCACTGACCCCCTCACTCTGTCCCACTCTCTCTGCCCCCTTCTCTCTCTGCCCCACTCTCTCTGTCCCCTCTCTCTCTGTCCCCCTCTATCTCCCCCACTCTCTGTGCCCGTCTTTCTGTCCCCCCTCTCTGACACCCTCTATTTCCCCCACTCTCTGTCCCCCTCTCTCTGCCCCCCTCTGTCTGCCCCATCGCTCTGCCCCACTCTGTCTCTGCCCCCCTCTCTCTGCCCCCTTCTCTCTCTGTCCCCCTCTCTCTGTCATCCTCTCTTGTCGCCATCTCTCTGCCCTCCTCTCTCTGCCTCCTTCTCTTTCTATCCCCTTCTCTCTCTCTCCACCCCTTCTCTCTGCCCCCCATCTCTCTGACAACCCCTCTCTCTGTCCCCTATTGTCTGCCCCCTCTCTCTGCTCCACTCTCTCTCTGACCCTCTCTCTCAGTTCCCGTCTCTCTGTCTCCCTCTCTCTCGCCCCCCTCTCTCTCTCTGCCCCCTCTCTCTCTGCCCCCCTCTCTCTCTGTCGCCTCTCTCTCTGTCCCCTGTCTCTGTGTTCCCCTCTCTCTGTCCCCCTCTCTCTCTGTCCCCCCTCTCTCTGTCCCCTCTCTCTGTCCCCTGTCTCTGTGTTCCCCTCTCTCTCTGTCCCCCTCTATCTCCCCCACTCTCTGTGCCCGTCTTTCTGTCCCCCCTCTCTGACACCCTCTATTTCCCCCACTCTCTGTCCCCCTCTCTCTGCCCCCCTCTGTCTGCCCCATCTCTCTACCCCACTCTGTCTCTGCCCCCCTCTCTCTGCCCCCTTCTCTCTCTGTCCCCCTCTCTCTGTCATCCTCTCTTGTCGCCATCTCTCTGCCCTCCTCTCTCTGCCTCCTTCTCTCTCTATCCCCTTCTCTCTCTCTCCACCCCTTCTCTCTGTCCCCCCTCTCTCTGACAACCCCTCTCTCTGTCCCCTATTGTCTGCCCCCTCTCTCTGCTCCACTCTCTCTCTGACCCTCTCTCTCAGTTCCCGTCTCTCTGTCACCCTCTCTCTCGCCCCCTCTCTCTCTGCCCCCTCTCTCTCTGCCCCCCTCTCTCTGTCGCCTCTCTCTCTGACCCCTGTCTCTGTGTTCCCCTCTCTCTGTCCCCCTCTCTCTCTGTCCCCCCTCTCTCTGTCCCCTCTCTCTGTCCCCTGTCTCTGTGTTCCCCTCTCTCTGTCCCCCTCTCTCTCTGTCCCCTCTCTCTCTGTCCCCCTCTCTCTGTCCCCCTCTCTCTGTCCCCCCTCTCTCTGTCCCCTCTCTCTGTCCCCTGTCTCTGTGTTCCCCTCTCTCTGTCCCCCTCTCTCTCTGTCCCCCTCTCTCTCTGTCCCCCCTCTCTCTGTCCACCCTCTCTGTCACTGTCCCTCCCCTCTGTCGCCTTCTCTCTGACCCCTCTCTCTGTCCCCTCTCTCTCTGTCCTGCCATCTCTCTGTCCACTTCTCTCTCTCTCCTTCCCTCTCTGTCCCCCCTCTCTGTCCCCTCTCTCTCTGTCTCCCTCTCTCTCTGTTTCTCTCTCTCTCTGCCCCCCTCTCTCTCTGTCCCCGTCTCTCTGTCTCCCGCCTCTCTTTGTCCCCCCCGTCCCTCTCTCTCTCTGTCCCCTTTCTCTCTCTGTCCCTCTCTCTCACTGTCCCCCCCGTCGCCTTCTCTCTGACCCCACTCTCTCTGTCCCCTCTCTCTCTGTCCACTTCTCTCTCTGTCCCCCTCTCTCTGTCCCCCCCACTCTGCCCCCCCTCTCTGTACCACTCTGTCCGCCCACTCTGCCCCCCTCTCTGTCCCCCGCTCTCTTTCCCCCTCTCTCTCTGCCCCCTCTCTCTGCCCCTCTCTCTCTCTCTGTCCCCCACTCCCTCTGTTCCTCTCTCTGCTCCCCTCTCTCTGCTCCACACTCTCTCTGCCCCTCTCTCTCTGTCCCCCTCTCTCTGACACCCTCTCTCTCTGTCCCCCCGTCCCCCTCTCTCTCTGTCCCCCCTCTCTCTGCCTCCCCCTCTCTCTGACACCCTCTCTCTCTGTCCCCCCGTCCCCCTCTCTCTCTGTCCCCCCTCTCTCTGCCTCCCCCTCTCTGTCCACCCCTCTCTCTGTCCCCCCTCTCTCTGTCCCCCTCTCTCTCTGTTCCCCTCTCTCTCTGTCTCCCTCTCTCTCTGTCCCCCCCTCTCTCTGGCCCCTCTCTCTGTTCACCTCTCTCTCTGTCTCCCCCTCTCTCTCTGTCCCCCCCTCTTTCTCTGTCCCCCTCTTTCTCTGCCCCCCTCTTTTTCTCTCGCTCTCTCTGCCCCCCCTCTCTCTGCCCCCTCTCTCTCTGCCCTAATCTCTCTCTGTCCCCCACTCCCTCTGTCCCCCTCTCTCTCTGTCCCCCGTCCCCCTCTCTCTCTGTCCCCCTCTCTCTCTGTCCTCCCTCTTTCTGTCCCCCGCCTCTCTCTGTCGCCCCCGTCCCCCTCTCTCTCTGCCCCCTCTATCTGTCCCCCCCACTCTCTATCCTTCCCTCTCTCTGTCGCCCCCTCTCTCTGACCCCCCCTCGATGTGTCCCTCTCTCTCTCTGTCCCCCCATTCTCTGTCCCCCCTCTCTCCTTTCCCCCTCTCTCTGTCTCCCCTCTCTCTGTCCCCCTCTCTCTGTCTCCCCACTCTCTGCCCCCTCTCTCTGTTCCCCCTCTCTCTGCTCCCCGCTGTCTGTGTTCCCCTCTCTCTGTGTTCCCCTCTCTCTCTATCTCCCTCTCGCTATCTCCCTCTCTCTCTCCCCCCTCTCTCTCGTGCTCTCTCGGCCCCCCTTGCTCTCTGACCCCTCTCTCCCTGCCCCCCACTCTCTCTGCCACCCCCTCTCTCTGCCCCCTCTCTCTCTGCCCCCCTCTCTCTCTGTCCGCCTCTCTCTGTCCCCTTGCCTCTCTGTCCCACCCTCTCTGCCCCCTCTCTCTCTGTCCCTCTCTCTGTCCCTCTCTCTCTGTCCCCTTCTCTCTCTGCCCCCCTCTCTCTGTCCCCCTCTCTCTCTGTCCCCCTCTCTCTCTGTCCCCTCTCTCTGTCCCCTTCTCTCTTTCTCTCCCTGCCCCCCTCTCTCTCTGCCCCCCTCTCTCTCTCCCCCCTCTCTCTGTCATCCTCTCTTGTCGCCATCTCTCTGCCCTCCTCTCTCTGCCTCCTTCTCTCTCTATCCCCTTCTCTCTCTCTCCACCCCTTCTCTCTGTCCCCCATCTCTCTGACAACCCCTCTCTCTGTCCCCTATTGTCTGCCCCCTCTCTCTGATCCACTCTCTCTCTGACCCTCTCTCTCAGTTCCCGTCTCTCTGTCTCCCTCTCTCTCGCCCCCCTCTCTCTCTCTGCCCCCTCTCTCTCTGCCCCCCTCTCTCTCTGTCGCCTCTCTCTCTGACCCCTGTCTCTGTGTTCCCCTCTCTCTGTCCCCCTCTCTCTCTGTCCCCCCTCTCTCTGTCCCCTCTCTCTGTCCCCTGTCTCTGTGTTCCCCTCTCTCTCTGTCCCCCTCTATCTCCCCCACTCTCTGTGCCCGTCTTTCTGTCCCCGCTCTCTGACACCCTCTATTTCCCCCACTCTCTGTCCCCCTCTCTCTGCCCCCCTCTGTCTGCCCCATCTCTCTGCCCCACTCTGTCTCTGCCCCCCTCTCTCTGCCCCCTTCTCTCTCTGTCCCCCTCTCTCTGTCATCCTCTCTTGTCGCCATCTCTCTGCCCTCCTCTCTCTGCCTCCTTCTCTCTCTATCCCCTTCTCTCTCTCTCCACCCCTTCTCTCTGTCCCCCCTCTCTCTGACAACCCCTCTCTCTGTCCCCTATTGTCAGCCCCCTCTCTCTGCTCCACACTCTCTCTGACCCTCTCTCTCAGTTCCCGTCTCTCTGTCACCCTCTCTCTCGCCCCCTCTCTCCCTCTCCCCCCTCTCTCTCTGCCCCCCTCTCTCTCTGTCGCCTCCCTCTCTGTCCCCTGTCTCTGTGTTCCCCTCTCTCTGTCCCCCTCTCTCTCTGTCCCCCCTCTCTCTGTCCCCTCTCTCTGTCCCCTGTCTCTGTGTTCCCCTCTCTCTGTCCCCCTCTCTCTCTGTCCCCTCTCTCTCTGTCCCCCTCTCTCTGTCCCCCTCTCTCTGTCGCCCCTCTCTCTGTCCCCTCTCTCTGTCCCCTGTCTCTGTGTTCCCCTCTCTCTGTCCCCCTCTCTCTCTGTCCCCCTCTCTCTCTGTCCCCCCTCTCTCTGTCCACCCTCTCTGTCACTGTCCCTCCCCTCTGTCGCCTTCTCTCTGACCCCTCTCTCTGTCCCCTCTCTCTCTGTCCTGCCATCTCTCTGTCCACTTCTCTCTCTCTCCTTCCCTCTCTGTCCCCCCTCTCTGTCCCCCGTCTCTCTGCCTCCCCCTCTCTGTCCCCCTCTCTCTCTGTCTCCCTCTCTCTCTGTTTCTCTCTCTCTCTGCCCCCCTCTCTCTCTGTCCCCGTCTCTCTGTCTCCCGCCTCTCTTTGTCCCCCCCGTCCCTCTCTCTCTCTGTCCCCTTTCTCTCTCTGTCCCTCTCTCTCACTGTCCCCCCCGTCGCCTTCTCTCTGACCCCACTCTCTCTGTCCCCTCTCTCTCTGTCCACTTCTCTCTCTGTCCTCCTCTCTCTGTCCCCCCCCACTCTGTCCCCCCTCTCTGTACCCCTCTGTCCGCCCACTCTGCCCCCCTCTCTGTCCCCCGCTCTCTTTCCCCCTCTCTCTCTGCCCCCTCTCTCTGCCCCTCTCTCTCTCTCTGTCCCCCACTCCCTCTGTTCCTCTCTCTCTGCCCCCCTCTCTCTGCTCCACACTCTCTCTGCCCCTCTCTCTCTGTCCCCCTCTCTCTGACACCCTCTCTCTCTGTCCCCCCGTCCCCCTCTCTCTCTGTCCCCCCTCTCTCTGCCTCCCCCTCTCTGTCCACCCCTCTCTCTGTCCCCCCTCTCTCTGTCCCCCTCTCTCTCTGTTCCCCTCTCTCTCTGTCTCCCTCTCTCTCTGTCCCCCCTCTCTCTGGCCCCTCTCTCTGTTCACCTCTCTCTCTGTCTCCCCCCTCTCTCTCTGTCCCCCCCTCTTTCTCTGTCCCCCTCTCTCTCTGCCCCCCTCTTTTTCTCTCGCTCTCTCTGCCCACTCTCTCTCTGCCCCCTCTCTCTCTGCCCTAATCTCTCTCTGTCCCCCACTCCCTCTGTCCCCCTCTCTCTCTGTCCCCCCGTCCCCCTCTCTCTCTGTCCCCCTCTCTCTCTGTCCTCCCTCTTTCTGTCCCCCGCCTCTCTCTGTCGCCCCCGTCCCCCTCTCTCTCTGCCCCCTCTATCTGTCCCCCCCTCTCTCTATCCTTCCCTCTCTCTGTCGCCCCCTCTCTCTGACCCCCCTCTATGTGTCCCTCTCTCTCTCTGTCCCCCCATTCTCTGTCCCCCCCTCTCTCCTTTCCCCCTCTCTCTGTCTCCCCTCTCTCTGTCCCCCTCTCTCTGTCTCCCCACTCTCTGCCCCTCTCTCTGTTCCCCCTCTCTCTGCTCCCCGCTGTCTGTGTTCCCCTCTCTCTGTGTTCCCCTCTCTCTCTATCTCCCTCTCGCTATCTCCCTCTCTCTCTCCCCCCTCTCTCTCGCGCTCTCTCTGCCCCCCTTGCTCTCTGACCCCTCTCTCCCTGCCCCCCACTCTCTCTGCCACCCCCTCTCTCTGCCCCCTCTCTCTCTGCCCCCCTCTCTCTCTGTCCGCCTCTCTCTGTCCCCTTCTCTCTCTGTCCCACCCTCTCTGTCCCCTCTCTCTCTGTCCCCCTCTCTCTGTCCCTCTCTCTCTGTCCCCTACTCTCTCTGCACCCCTCTCTCTCTGTCCCCCTCTCTCTCTGCCCCCCACTCTCTCTGTCCCCTCTCTCTGTCCCCCTCTCTCTCTGTCCCCTCTCTCTGTCCCCTTCTCTCTCTCTCTTTCTCTCTCTGCCCCCCTCTCTCTCCCCCCCTCTCTCTGCCACCTCTCTCTCTGTCACCCTCTCTCTCTGTCCCCCCTCTCTCTGTCCCCATCTCTCTGTCCCCATCTCTCTCTGTCCCCTCTCTCTCTGTCCCCTCTCTCTCTGTTCCCCTCTCACTGTCCCCTCTCTCTGTCCCCTGTCTCTGTGTTCCCCTCTCTCTGTCCCCCTCTCTCTCTGTCCCCCTCTCTCTCTGTCCCCCCTCTCTCTGTCCACCCTCTCTGTCACTGTCCCTCCCCTCTGTCGCCTTCTCTCTGACCCCTCTCTCTGTCCCCTCTCTCTCTGTCCTGCCATCTCTCTGTCCACTTCTCTCTCTCTCCTTCCCTCTCTGTCCCCCCTCTCTGTCCCCCGTCTCTCTGCCTCCCCCCCTCTCTGTCCCCCTCTCTCTCTGTCTCCCTCTCTCTCTGTTTCTCTCTCTCTCTGCCCCCCTCTCTCTCTGTCCCCGTCTCTCTGTCTCCCGCCTCTCTTTGTCCCCCCCGTCCCTCTCTCTCTCTGTCCCCTTTCTCTCTCTGTCCCTCTCTCTCACTGTCCCCCCCCGTCGCCTTCTCTCTGACCCCACTCTCTCTGCCCCTCTCTCTCTGTCCACTTCTCTCTCTGTCCCCCCCACTCTGTACCCCTCTGTCCGCCCACTCTGCCCCCCTCTCTGTCCCCCGCTCCCTTTCCCCCTCTCTCTCTGCCCCCTCTCTCTGCCCCTCTCTCTCTCTGTCCCTCACTCCCTCTGTTCCTCTCTCTCTGCCCCCCTCTCTCTGCTCCACACTCTCTCTGCCCCTCTCTCTCTGTCCCCCTCTCTCTGACACCCTCTCTCTCTGTCCCCCCGTCCCCCTCTCTCTCTGTCCCCCCTCTCTCTGCCTCCCCCTCTCTGTCCACCCCTCTCTCTGTCCCCCCTCTCTCTGTCCCCCTCTCTCTCTGTTCCCCTCTCTCTCTGTCTCCCTATCTCTCTGTCCCCCCCTCTCTCTGGCCCCTCTCTCTGCCCCCCTCTCTCTCTGTTCACCTCTCTCTCTGTCTCCCTCTCTCTCTCTGTCCCCCCCTCTTTCTCTGTCCCCCTCTCTCTCTGCCCCCCTCTTTTTCTCTCGCTCTCTCTGCCCCCTCTCTCTCTGCCCCCTCTCTCTCTGCCCTAATCTCTCTCTGTCCCCCACTCCCTCTGTCCCCCTCTCTCTCTGTCCCCCCGTCCCCCTCTCTCTCTGTCCCCCTCTCTCTCTGTCCTCCCTCTTTCTGTCCCCCGCCTCTCTCTGTCGCCCCTGTCCCCCTCTCTCTCTGCCCCCTCTATCTGTCCCCCCCTCTCTCTATCCTTCCCTCTCTCTGTCGCCCCCTCTCTCTGACCCCCCTCTATGTGTCCCTCTCTCTCTCTGTCCCCCCATTCTCTGTCCCCCCTCTCTCCTTTCCCCCTCTCTCTGTCTCCCCCTCTCTCTGTCTCTCTCTCTCTGTCCCCTTCTCTCTCTGCCCCCCTCTCTCTCTGTCCCCCTCTCTCTCTGTCCCCCTCTCTCTCTGTCCCCTCTCTCTGTCCCCTTCTCTCTCGCTCTCCCTGCCCCCCTCTCTCTCTGCCCCCCTCTCTCTCTATCCCCCCCCTCTCTGTCCCCCTCTCTCTCTGTCCCCTCTCTCTGTCCCCTTCTCTCTCTCTCTTTCTCTCTCTGCCCCCCTCTCTCTCCTCCCCTCTCTCTGCCACCTCTCTCTCTGTCCCCCTCTCTCTCTGTCCCCCCTCTCTCTGTCCCCATCTCTCTGTCCCCATCTCTCTCTGTCCCCTCTCTCTCTGTCCCCTCTCTCTCTGTTCCCCTCTCTCTCTGTCTCCCTCTCTCTCTGTACCTTCTCTCTCTGCCCCCTCTCTCTCGCTCTCTCACTGCCCCCTCTCTCTGCCCCCCTCTCTCTCTGCCCCCTCTCTCTCTGCCCCCCTCTCTCTCTGTCCCCCTCTCTCTCTGTTCCCCTCTCTCTCTGTTCCCCTCTCTTTCTGTTCCCCTCTCCCTTGGTCTCCCTCTCTCTCTGTCTCCCTCTCTCTGTGTGTGTCTCTCTCTCTGTCCCCCACATTGTCTGTCACCCTCTCTCTCTCCCCCCTCTCTCTCTGCCTCCCTCTCTCTCTCGCCTTCTCTCTGCCCCCCCGCCCCCTCTCTCTCTGCTCCCCTCTCTCTCTGCCCCCGCTCTCTCTGCCCCATCTCTCTGTCCCCCTCTCTCTGTCCCCTCTCTCTGTCCCCCTCTCTCTCTGTCCCCTCTCTCTCTGTCCCCTCTCTCTGTTCCCCTCTCTCTTTGTCCCCTTCTCTCTCTGCCCCCCTCTCTCTCGGTCCCCCTCTCCCTCTGTCCCTCCTCTCTCTGTCTCCCACTCTCTCTGCCCCCTCTCTCTGCCCCCTCTCTCTCTGCCCCCCTCTCTCTCTGTCCCTTCTCTCTGTCCCCTTCTCTCTCTCTCTCTCTGCCCCCTCTCTCTCTGTCCCCCTCTCTCTCTGTCCACTCTCTCTCTGTCCCCCTCTCTCTCTGTCCCCCTCTCTCTGTCCCCCTCTCTCTCTGTTCCCCTCTCTCTCTGTCCCCTTCTCTCTCTGTTCCCCTCTCTCTCTGTCCCCTTCTCTCTCTGCCCCCCCTCTCTCTGCCCCCTCTCTCTCTGTCCCCCTCTCTCTGTCCCCTCTCTCTGTCCCCTTCTCTCTCTGTCCCCCTCTCTCTCTGTCCCACTCTCTCTGTCCCCCTCTCTCTCTGTCCCCTCTCTCTCTGTTCCACTCTCTCTCTGCCCCCCTCTCTCTCTGTCCCCCACTCTCTCTGTTCCCCTCTCTCTCTGTTCCCCTCTCTCTCTGCCCCCCTCTCTCTCTGTCTCCCTCTCTCTCTGTCACCCTCTCTTTCCTACCCGCCTCTCTCTGTTCCCCGCTCTCTGTCCCCCTCTGTCTGTCTCCATCTGTCTGTCCCCTTCTCTCTGTCCCCCTCTCTCTCCCACCTGCCTCTCTCACCCCCGCTCTCTGCCCCCCTCTGTCTGTCGCCCTCTGTCTGCCCCCCCATCTCCCATCCGCTTCCCTCTATCCCCCCTCTTTGGCCCCCTCTCTCTCTGCCCCCCTCTCTCTGTCCCACGCTCTCTCCCACCAGCCTCTCTCTGACCCCTCTCTCTCCCACCTGCCTCTCTCTCTGTCCCCCTCTTTCTGTCCCCCTCTCTCTCTGCCCCCTCACTCTCTCCCCCTCTCTCTCTCCCCCCTCTCTGCCCCCCCTCTGTCGCCCTCACTTTCTGTCCCCCTCTCTCTCTGTCCCCCACTCTCTCTGTTCCCCACTCTCTCTGTCCCCTACTATCTCCATCCCCCCTCTCTCTCTGAACCCCTCTGCCACCCCACTCTGTACCCCTCTCTCTCCCCCACTCTCTGACCCCCTCTCTCACCCCACTCTGTACCCCTCTCTTCCTGTCCCCCACTCACTGACCCCCGCTACCTGCCCCTCTTTCTGACCCCCTCTCCCTCACACCCGCCTCTCTCTTTCTCCCTCTCTCTGTTCCTCCATCTCTCTGCCCCCTCTCTCTGCCCCCCTCTCTCTCTGCTCCCCTCTTTCTGTCCCCTTCTCTCTCTGACCCCCTTTCTCTCTGACCCCCTCTATCTGTCCCACTCTCTCTCAACCCTCTCTCTCTGTCCCCTCTCTGTCCCCTTCTATCTCCCCCACTCTCTGTGCCCCTGTCTCTTTCACCTCTCCCTGTCCCCCCCTCCCTCCCTCCCGCCTCTATCTTTTCCCCTCTCTCTGTTCCCCTCTCTCTCTGCCCCCTCTGTGTCCTCCTCTTTCTCTGACCCCCTCACTCTGTCCCACTCTCTCTGCCCCCTTCTCTCTCTGCCCCACTCTCTCTGTCCCCTCTCTCTCTGTCCCCCTCTATCTCCCCCACTCTCTGTGCCCGTCTTTCTGTCCCCCCTCTCTGACACCCTCTATTTCCCCCACTCTCTGTCCCCCTCTCTCTGCCCCCCTCTATCTGCCCCATCTCTCTGCCCCACTCTGTCTCTGCCCCCCTCTCTCTGCCCCCTTCTCTCTCTGTCCCCCTCTCTCTGTCATCCTCTCTTGTCGCCATCTCTCTGCCCTCCTCTCTCTGCCTCCTTCTCTCTCTATCCCCTTCTCTCTCTCTCCACCCCTTCTCCCTGTCCCCCCTCTCTCTGACAACCCCTCTCTCTGTCCCCTATTGTCTGCCCCCTCTCTCTGCTCCACTCTCTCTCTGACCCTCTCTCTCAGTTCCCGTCTCTCTGTCTCCCTCTCTCTCGCCCCCCTCTCTCTCTGCCCCCTCTCTCTCTGCCCCCCTCTCTCTCTGTCGCCTCTCTCTCTGTCCCCTGTCTCTGTGTTCCCCTCTCTCTTTCCCCCTCTCTCTCTGTCCCCCCTGTCTCTGTCCCCTCTCTCTGTCCCCACTCTCTCTGTCCCCTCTCTCTCTGTCCCCCTCTATCTCCCCCACTCTCTGTGCCCGTCTTTCTGTCCCCCCTCTCTGACACCCTCTATTTCCCCCACTCTCTGTCCCCCTCTCTCTGCCCCCCTCTGTCTGCCCCATCTCTCTGCCCCACTCTGTCTCTGCCCCCCTCTCTCTGCCCCCTTCTCTCTCTGTCCCCCTCTCTCTGTCATCCTCTCTTGTCGCCATCTCTCTGCCCTCCTCTCTCTGCCTCCTTCTCTCTCTATCCCCTTCTCTCTCTCTCCACCCCTTCTCTCTGTCCCCCCTCTCTCTGACAACCCCTCTCTCTGTCCCCTATTGTCTGCCCCCTCTCTCTGCTCCACTCTCTTTCTGACCCTCTCTCTCAGTTCCCGTCTCTCTGTCTCCCTCTCTCTCGCCCCCCTCTCTCTCTGCCCCCTCTCTCTCTGCCCCCCTCTCTCTCTGGCGCCTCTCTCTCTGTCCCCTGTCTCTGTGTTCCCCTCTCTCTGTCCCCCTCTCTCTCTGTCCCCCCTCTCTCTGTCCCCTATCTCTCTGTCCCCTGTCTCTGTGTTTCCCTCTCTTTGTCCCCCTCTCTCTCTGTCCCCCTCTCTCTCTGTCCCCCCTCTCTCTCTGTCCGCCTCTGTCTGTCCCGTTCTCTCTCTGTCCCTCTCTCTCTGCCCCCCCTCTCTCTGTCCCCCTCTCTCTGTCCCCCTCTCTCTCTGTCCCCTCTCTCTGTCCCCTTCTCTCTCTCTCTCTCTCTGCCCTCCTCTCTCTCTGCCCCCCTCTCTCTCTCCCCCCCTCTCTCTGTCCCCCTCTCTCTCTGTCCCCTCTCTCTGTCCCCTTCTCTCTCTCTCTTTCTCTCTCTGCCCCCCTCTCTCTCCCCCCTCTCTCTGCCACCTCTCTCTCTGTCCCCCTCTCTCTCTGTCCCCCTCTCTCTGTCCCCATCTCTCTGTCCCCATCTCTCTCTGTCCCCTCTCTCTCTCTTCCCCTCTCTCTCTGTCTCCCTCTCTCTCTGTACCTTCTCTCTCTGACCCCTCTCTCTCGCTCTCTCTCTGCCCCCCCTCTCTGCCCCCCTCTCTCTCTGCCCCCCCTCTCTCTGCCCCCCACTCTCTCTGTCCCCCACTCTCTCTGTTCCCCTCTCTTTCTGTTCCCCTCTCCCTTTGTCTCCCTCTCTCTCTGTCTCCCTCTCTCTGTGTCTCTCTCTCTCTCTGTCCCCCACATTGTCTGTCACCCTCTCTCTCTCCCCCCTCTCTCTCTGCCTCCCTCTCTCTCTCGCCTTCTCTCTGCCCCCCGCCCCCTCTCTCTCTGCTCCCCTCTCTCTCTCTGCCCCCGCTCTCTCTGCCCCATCTCTCTGTCCCCCTCTCTCTGTCCCCTCTCTCTGTCCCCCTCTCTCTCTGTCCCCTCTCTCTCTGTCCCCTCTCTCTGTTCCCCTCTCTCTTTGTCCCCTTCTCTCTCTGCCCCCCTCTCTCTCTGTCCCCCTCTCTCTCTGTCCCTCCTCTCTCTGTCTACCACTCTCTCTGCCCCCTCTCTCTGCCCCCTCTTTCTCTGCCCCCCTCTCTCTCTGTCCCCTCTCTCTGTCCCCTTCTCTCTCTCTCTCTCTGCCCCCTCTCTCTCTTCCCCCCTCCCTCTCTGTCCACTCTCTCTCTGTTCCCCTCTCTCTCTGTCCCCCTCTCTCTGTCCCCCTCTCTCTCTGTTCCCCTCTCTCTCTGTCACCTTCTCTCTCTGCCCCCCCCTCTCTGTGCCCCTCTCTCTGCCCCCTCTCTATCTGCCCCCCCTCTCTCTGCCCCCTCTCTCTCTGTCCCCCTCTCTCTGTCCCCTCTCTCTGTCCCCTTCTCTCTCTGCCCCCTCTCTCTCTGTCCCCCACCCTCTCTGTTCCCCTCTCTCTCTGTTCCCCTCTCTCTCTGCCCCCCTCTCTCTCTGTCTCCCTCTCTCTCTGTCACCCTCTCTCTCTGCCCCCCCTCTCTCTGACCCCTCTCTCATTATGTCCTCCCCTATTTCTCTCTCTCTCCCTCCCTCTCTCACCTTATTTCTCCCTTCCCTCTCTCTCTGTCTTTCCCTGCTCCTTCGCTCTCTCTCCATCTTCTCTCACTCTCGATCTCCCTATCTTGGTCTCTCTTTTCCCACCACCCTCCGTTTCTCTCTAATCGAATCTCTCTCCCTTCTGTCCCGCCCTTACTCTCTCTCTCTGACACACTCTGTCTCCCTGGTCCTTCCCTCTCCCTCTGACCCAGAGACTGCAGGTTGGTGGTGAGTCTGCTTGTGGGGGGGGGGGGGGGGTTCGGCGTGTGGGTGTGAGATGATCGAGAGATGCGGGAAGTGCGAGGTGGGGAAAATGGGGTAGAGCCAGAATTGTGAGAAGGAGATAGAGACGTCAGGAGAGAGAGAGAGAGAGAGAGAGAGAGAGAGAGGGTGAGGGGGAGAGAGAAGAATGGAGGCAGGTGGATAAACTCATGTTGGGGGTGTGAGAGAGAGAGAGGGGGAGAGTGAGGCAGAAAGAATAGTGGAGGCAGGTGGAGAAACTGGGGTTGGGGGCTCTGAGAGGGGACCAGAGAGAGTGAAAGGGAGAGGTGGTGAGAAAGAGAGATTGTGCCGGAAGGGAGAGATGGAGAGAATTGAGGAGGAAAAGTGGGGGTGAGGAATTGGGGAGGCCAGGTTGGAGTGGGGGGGGGGGTCAGAGGGACTTAAACCCAGCTCCTGAGCTCAGGGCGCGGTGCCCTCCCCTTCCCTGAGGACCAGGACTTGGGGCTGAGTCTGTCTCTCTCCAGTTCAGCTTCTCCAACACAAAGACACACAACAACATCGGTCACTCTGCTGCTCGGCATGCTTTAATCAACATTTTTATTGGTTACAAATGGAAGTGATGGATACAGTCCGTGGGATGGTGCCTTTTCTCACTGGCCCCTGAGTTGTGAGAAACATTGAAATGTTTCCCTGTAACCCCCCTGTGGGATAAGGATGGACAAACCAGCGCTACCCTCAGTCTGTTACCATAGCGACAGGCTGCTCCATCGCTGAAAAACTGAACTGAAATGAGAAAATCCCAGATGGATTGATTAATGAGGGAATTTGATGGACGGATGGATTTGGGTGAAGGGATATTTCAGCACATTCTTCAGCTGCTGCCTGAACTTAGTCTGGGTCACGGCATAAATCGCGGTGTTTGTGCAGCAACTGAGGAGCTGCAGCATGAAGCCCAATTCCTGCACAAAGAGATGGATATACACAGAGCAATACCCCATAAACCACATCCGTCTCCATATCGAATACAGCATTAACGTTGACCATAACAGGATGAAATTGGCCGAGATCACAAACAGTAAAATGATGGATTTTTTTCGGTTTCTCATTTCAGTGTCAGACTGAGCGTCCCCATTGGTGTGAGCGCGGAGTCTCCTGCGGGCTCTGCTGGTCACTATAATGTGTCTGACGGTGAGAACATTGAGCAGCAGAATCAGGAAAAATGGGACACACGGGGTTAGAATGTTGTGGAGGGACTCAATTGTGCCCCAGACTCTGGAGAATCGAACAGCGGTTGTTACATCACAAAACCAGGGGGCGTTCACCAGCCAATACCGAGCCGTGAACATAAAATACCAGGAAATGTTCTTTAAACAGCTCAGCACAGTCACTGCTCCCAGAACCACAGCCGCCGTTTTCTCACTGCAATATTTCCTTTTCAGCTTCTGGTAACAAATGGCCACAAACCGATCAAAGGTGAAAGTGACGGTGAACCAGACAGAGCAGTCAGTGGCTGCATAAAGCAGGACGGCGTGGATATTACACACGGGGACGGAGTCCTTCAGGAAATAAAACTGTTCATCATAAACAATGGGAATGTGTCTCAGGATCAGGTCGAGGATAATGACCAGGAGATCCGCCGCTGCCATGGCCCCCAGGTAACGTCTGACACATGGAGACAATCCACAATCTTTATAAAGCAGGACGTAGATGGTCACTACGTTAACTGTGAGGAAGGAAAACAAACCCATTATCCATCAGCCTGGAGGCAAAGGGACCCGTTTGATCGGGGACCCAGTGAGATTTTCAAATGTGTCCCTGTGTTCAGGGATTTATTAAAATAATTGGAGCTGGAATCACAAATGGGAAGGTCGGAATTACTGACAAAAATGTGACATAAATCACAAGAAACCCTCCCTCCCCAAACACACAGAGACACATCCATAATGACAGATGGTTTCTAGAACATTCCCACACACTCGATCCCTCGAGAGCAGATATAGGTCACTCCTTCCCAGTTCCTAATACTGAGGGTGGAAACGTTGCTGTCCTGAAGGATTCTCTCCCAGTTTCCTGAAGACAAACGGAGTTAGGGAATTCCTGTATTTTGGTCTAAATTGTGGTCGGTCCTGTGTCGTGGAGAAATGTAAACGTAGGGAAAACGTATTCACCCCTTTAACTGCCTGAGGGACCTTCGGAACAGTGTCTCCTTCTCCCTGGAACGGGATCTCTTCCCTCGGGATCTTATCGTTTGTTCAATTCACTGACGTCCGGCCATTCACAAACAACGTCAGGGTCAGAACGTTCCGGGGAATGTCAGTTATAGAATGTTGGGGACAGAACGTTCCGGGTAATGACAGTTATAGAATGTTGGGGACAGAACGTTCCGGGTAATGACAGTTATAGAATGTCAGGGACGGAACGTTCCGGGGAATGGCAGTTATAGAATGTCAGGGACAGAACGTTCCGGGGAATGGCAGTTATAGAATGTCCGGGACAGAACGTTCCGGGGAATGTCAGTTATAGAATGACAGGGACAGAACGTTCCGGGGAATGGCAGTTATAGAATGTCCGGGACAGAACGTTCCGGGGAATGGCAGTTATAGAATGTCAGGGACAGAACGTTCCGGGAAATGGCAGTTATAGAATGTCGGGGACGGAATGTTCTGGGGAACACCTTGACCTGCCCATCACCTTACCCCCATCCACCCCACCCTCCTCTCTGACCTATCACCTCTCCCCCTGTAAACCGGAAGCCATTCCCCCGCCCACCCCCCCCCCCTCCGCAGCATGTAGGGATGTGTACACCAGCCCAGCACATTGATCTGTAACCCAAGAGCAGTTACCCCCCCCAGCATGTAGGACTGTGTACACCACCCCAGTACATTGATCTGTAACCCAAGAGCAGTTACCCTCCCAGCATGTAGGACTGTGTACACCACCCCAGTACATTGATCTGTAACCCAGGAGCAGTTACCCTCCCAGCATGTAGGACTGTGTACACCACCCCAGTACATTGATCTGTAAAACAGGAGCAGTTAACCACCCAGCATGTAGGACTGTGTACCCCAACCCAGTGCATTGATCTGTAACCCAGGAGCAGTTACCCTCCCAGCATGTAGGACTGTGTACCCCACCCCAGTGCATTGATCTGTAACCCAAGAGCAGTTACCCTCCCAGCATGTAGGACTGTGTACCCCACCCCAGTACATTGTTCTGTAACCCAGGAGCAGTTACCCTCCCAGCATGTAGGACTGTGTACCTCATCCCAGTGCATTGATCTGTAACCCAGGAGCAGTTACCCTCCCAGCATGTAGGACTGTGTACCCCACCCCAGTACATTGATCTGTAACCCAAGAGCAGTTACCCTCCCAGCATGTAGGACTGTGTATCCCTCCCCAGTGCATTGATCTGTAACCCAAGAGCAGTTACCCTCCCAGCATGTAGGACTGTGTACCCCACCCCAGTGCATTGATCTGTAACCCAAGAGCAGTTACCCTCCCAGCATGTAGGACTGTGTACCCCACCCCAGTGCATTGCTCAGTAACACTGTATTAGATCCCTGCCCAGTGTGGGGAAACTTGCAGCCCGTTCTGGAACTGACTGGATGTACAGCGTCACCCATTTACAGCTCCATATCTCCATTGTTGCCCCGACAAGGGGGTGCTGTGTGTGTGAACATCACTGCCAGAGAGACCAGGCGGGGGAATCAGTTTAAATATCACCATATGGGAGGGGTTTGGGGTATAGACAGAGAGGGGGAGACTGAGAGACAGTGTCATGGAAGGATGTGTTCCCAGGTTGCAGAATACTGAAATGTCGACACTTCAATAACGTCCTGCAACAAGAGCCTATCTTCCCAGGAAAGATGGGAAAATGGGATATTTGAGCATTTGTACTACAGCTTTGGAAATGGGAGTTGTTTCAACAGAATCTATGATGCACTGGGCTGAATCAAACAAAAAACTGTCTCAGTGATATTTTCCCTTCGTCTGACAGAACGATTATCTGCACGAGGCTGAGCTAGTTTCCTGGTGCTATCGGATCAAACTCACCTCATGAACTACCCAGCCCACCCCATGGTGTCCGTCTCATTCAATACCAGCCCGATTCTCTCACCCATCATGGCTGGAGGTACTCACAATCTCCCCGGGTGCCCCTGGATATTCATTGTTCCCTGACACTGGGACCACTTTTAAAAGGCCAATGAGCACACGGTTGCGCTTTCTCAGTTAGGAGCTGCCCTGCGCAGTTTACCCTGAGCATGGGGGATAAGGGGCAATTACACTGCGGTTTGTCGATAGGGGCACGGAGGTCCTGGTGGATGGGCTAGTACAGAGGGGGACCATTCTCTTCCCAGAGGGTCCACACCACTTGACCCACTGATCATGGTCTGAGCTCACCACCCAGCTCAGTGCAGTATCTGGGGTCTGAGGAAATGCCCAGCAATACAGGACAAGCATCAATAACCTTCCCTACTCTGTCAGGGTAAGGGTCACTGTATTCTCTCTACTCCCTCACACTCACCGTATAACAGGTAAAGCACCATCCCACCCCGCCGTGATCTCTCTCTCCCTCTCTCTCCCACTCTCTATCCCTCTCTCTCTCTCTCCCTCTCTCTCTCCCCCTGTCTTCCTCCTGCCTCCACTTTACCCCCCCACGTTAATAACACTGCATGGATACAACACTGTGGACTGATTCCCTCCGGACCCCTCACCATGTCCCCGTCCCCTTCCCCTAAACCAGCACTAACACCAGGGACACCCACTCCCACCCTCACTCCCTCCCTCCCTTTCTCCCATTCCAGGAGAAACAGCCTGGAATAGGACAGGGAGGGCCTATCCGGGTGGTGGAGTGCCCGATATCCGTTCCCACATTCCCCTCCCCCCGCCATTTGGGGAGGGCCCTGGTGCGACCCAGAGAGGACCGGGACGCCTCGTGTGGAGATTCTGAAACATCCACGTCCCACCGACCGAGTAAGGAGCAATGTTCAGTGAAGGGCAATTCTCACTTTAAACCCACTGGCAGCTCCGTTTCCCCCCGGCACAACTTAGAAGCCATGGCCCTGATGCCATCTCCCTTTTGTGTCGAGCTGGTACAAATGGAATCCCCACAGTCTCGGTGGGCAGGAGGGTGGGTTCACAACACATCGTCACCACCACCTCCCAGGAAGGGAGCACGGAGACTCCCTCCTACACCTCCTCCTGTAAACAGCTCAGATACTGAAACTAATCTGTGATAGTTACTGCTCTCCCCACTTGTCCTGACATCTTCAACAATCTGTGCTCATATACACCCAGCGCTCTCTGCTCCTGCAGTCCCTTTATAATGGTACAGCCTGTTTCAAACTGCCTTTCAATGTTATTCCTACCACAGTACATCACCTCACACTGCTCTGCACTGATCACCATCTGCCTTACACCTGAACACTACACCAACGTGTCACTGTCCTGTTAGAGTTCCACACTCTCCTCCATAGACTTCAGAGTTCTTCCAGGTTCGGTGCCATCTACAAACATTGAGATTGTTATCGTGTCACAGTCCCCATGAAACAACTGAAATCCTGCCCCACACACACAAGTCTGAGCAAGTGAAATACTGATATATTCCCACGGACAGAATCGAATAATGACATGCTGTCAATGGAGCAACAGAAGGCCTGACACATATCAGACAGAGTCGATGAATTATTGACAAACCACAGAGCAAGAGAAAACCGGTTAGGTCCCACTTATCCACTTCATCAGGGTTTAATGTGATGAAGTTGAAAGTGTGTCCTGTACCTTTAAGAGAGAGGGAATGCTCTTCTGAACTGAGAGCTGCCTAGCACCTGTGATATGAGAGGATGGCAGACCCAGAAACAGTATATTGCTATAGAGCTGGAGTCGGGTAATAAGCAGTTAAGAGAAAGAGGGTCCCTGAGTTGTGAATAGTTGATGGAAAATGTTCACTTTCAGAGTGAAAAAAATAAATTGATGTTTTTATTTAACCAGTGGAGTTGGCGGATCTGTCCCTCATATTTTAACAGTTTACGAGGTGAATTGAGCATTTCTTTGTGTCATTGAAGTTCCCAGATGAGCTTCACGCTGTGTCCTTACCATCCCCATGTGTGGATCTGTGCACCTCCACACACATCATCTATTGTATCCGCTACACCCGATGGGGCCTCCTCTATATTGGGGAGACAGGCCGCCTACTTGGGGAATGTTTCAGAGAACACCTCTGGGACACCCGGACCAACCAACCCAACCACCCTGTGGCTCAACACTTCAACTCCCCCTCCCACTCCAACAAGGACCTTGGACTCCTCCATCGCCAGACCATGGCAACACGACGGTTGGAGGAAGAGCGCCTCATCTTTTGCGTGGGAACACTCCAACCACAAGGGATGAACTCAGATTTCTCCAGTTTCCTCATTTCCCCTCCCCCCACCTTGTCTCAGTCAAATACCTCGAACTCAGCACCGCCTTCCTAACCTGCAATCTTCTTCCTGACCTCTCCGCCCCCACCCCACTCCGGCCTATCACCCTCACCTTAACCTCCCTCCACCTATAGCATTCCCAATGCCTCTCCCCCAAGTCCCTCCTCCCTACCTTTTATCTTAGCCTGCTGGACACACTTTCCTCATTCCTGAAGAAGGGCTTATGCCTGAAACGTCGATTCTCCTGTTCGTTGGTTGCTGCCTGACCTGCTGCGCTTTTCCAGCAACACATTTTCAGCTCTGATCTCCAGCATCTGCAGTCTTCACTTTCTACTCGGGTAATAAGCAGTTCAGTGAAAGAGGGTCCCAGAATTGTGAATTTTTGATGTAAAGTGTTCACTTTCAAAATAAAAAAATAAATTGATGTTTTTATTTAAACAGTGGAATTTGGGAGTTCTCTGTCTCTCATATTTTAATAGTTTACGAGGCAAATTGAGCATTTCTTTATGTTTCATTTAACTTACCAGATGAGCTTCACACCATGTCCTAACAATTCCTGTCAGTGTATCTGTGTGTCTCTGTGTGGGGCAGGTCTTGCAGTCTCTGTGGTGCTTAAAGTGATGCAATGCCACCCTCTGCTGGCCTCCCCTCGCCACTGCAAGGCATTGGCAGAGGGTGAAAACCAACAGGGATTCATTCAGAGAGGGGGAGGGAGAGAGCAGCTGCTCACAGCACCATCCAAACTGATGTCTTATACATGTACTGATCTAAATGTCCTTTAAACGTTGTAACTGTCCCTGCTTTCACCACTTGCTCTGCAAGTTCATTCCACACACAAGCCAGCTTCTGTCTAAAATAATTAACTCTTATGACTTTTGTAAATCTTTTTCCTCGCACCTTAAAATATCCCTCAGTTTTCAATCCCCAACTCTAGGGAAAAGACATCAGCCCTTCAGCTTATCTGTACCCCTCATTATTTTGTAAACTTCTGTGAAGTTATCCCTTAACCTCATCCTCTCCAGTGAAAAAAGTCCCAGCATACCCAGCCTCTCCTTATCGCTCACTCCCTGCATTCCCAACAACATCCAAGTTCATCTGTTCTCAATCCTCTCCAGCTTAATAATATCAAGGTCAATAATATCAAAGTGAATAGTCAAAGTATTTTCTAAGGGTAGGGTAGACCAAAACTAGAGGGCAGAGGTTTAAGGTCAGAGGGGAAACATTAAAGCGACCTAAAGGGCAGCTTTTTCACCCAGAGGGTGGTGTGCCTATGGAATGAGCGGGCAGGATGACCAGACTGGACACAGTATTCCAGTAGAGGTCTCACCAATGTCCTGTACATCCTCAACATGACATCCCCATTCCGATACTCAAAGAGTCTGACCAATGAAAATAAGTGTGTTAAACACCTTCTTAACCGTACTATCTCTATGAGATGCAAATTTTAAAAAATTATACCTGACGGCCTACGTGTCTATTCTACAACACTGCCAAAGGCTCTACTTTTAATTGTATAGGTCCTGCTGTTGTTTGATTTACCAAATCCAATACCGCACATTAATCCAAACTAAACTCCATCAGCCACCCCTCTGCCCGTTGTGTGATATTACTGCCACCTCCCCTCCCCCTTCAATTTTAAAACGCCCATTCCTCTCCAGACGGCCTGCACACTCCGGCCTTGATTTTCACAAAGACCCTGAGCTTGGTTTGCCTTGTGTGGTTTGGGGGAGGAGGGACAGATTGCAGACACAGTCAGTGGGGAGGAGAGGCTGGACAGTAATCACCGGCCTGGTGTCATTTCATGGTTTTAGGAAAAGGGCAGTCGCACGTGAGAGTTGGGTAATAGTGATCGGTGTTTTGGGGTCAGAAATTAAGCTCTTCCTTCGTCTCTGCTGTTCAGTAATAAATATCCATTTGAGACCCTTCATTGGGCAGAGTGTTTCTGCAGGATTTCTTTCCGAAATATTGCAGACTACAGATAATAGCAATTAATCAATGGCATAGCACGTCACTCAATATCCTACAGTTGAGACAAATATCTTGCATTTGTTTAACAATACAAAGTGTTTTGTGTAGTTCAGTAATGGTAACCTGATTATAATAAATCCTCACCGAGCTGAAAGTGGGCACTAAAATATGACCCAAAATCTGGGTATGGCAGTGTGGTGGGTAGTGTCCCTGTCTCTGAGCCAGAACTCTGTATTTGATTCCAATTCCTGAACTTGTGTGGTAGTGTTCCTAGCTCTGGACTATAAGGCCTGGATTTAAGTCCTGCCTGTTGCAGAGGTATGTCACATCATGTCAGGACAGTCTGATGAACAAACACAGAGGAGAATACAGTTACAGCTTTATGGGTATTGTTGAGTGATGCTAGTCCCTCCCTCTGGGCACAAAGGTCTCGGTGTAAATCCCACAGAAGTTTCTCATGATAAATCTGAACAAACTGATTAAAATGGATTTAGAATTGTGACTTGATGGATAAGGGAGCGGTGTCAGTTTTGAATTTCAGAATTTAGGCCCGGGATGACTGAAAGTACAGCTATTCGTGATCATTGGAGTCACATTTCGCAGCAGTAGCGGTTTATAAAATCAAAATGGCCATGGATAGGGTGAGTATGTCAGGGTTTATCCCCAGGTTAGGAGCGTCCAAAACTAGAGGGCATTGTTTGAAAGTGAGAGGGGAAAGATTTTGATGAGGCCTAAAGGAAACCATTTCACACAGAGGGTGGTGTGCATATAGAATGAGCTGCCAGAGGAAGTGGTGGAGGCTGGTACAACTACAGCATGTAAAAGGCATCTGGGTACTGACAGACCTGCCGAGCTTTTCCCGAAATTTCTGCATTTGTTAAAAAATGCAGTCATTTTAACACAGGTATTCTGAATAAATTAAATATTTTAATTTTTTAATGACGCAGGGCCATGTAAACATATTTCAAATCAGTCGAGACCATTTTTCTGCTCAGGGTATGGCTCTGTGTATGACAGTAGCAATGATGCACCTACATGGAGCAGGGAATGTGATGGAGACATAGTTTGGACAATGTACAAGGAGACCTCACATGGTCCAGTTTGGGAGAGGATGACATTACTGTGTGATTCAGCTCAGAGAGGGAGAAAATGTAACCTGCCTGAGAAGGAATTGCCTATCACACTCTCTCCTTCATTGTTCCTCATCACATCAATGTGTGCAAGCTAAAAAAAAAATTCTACAGTCATCGTTACTTTTATAGAATCACTGCAGTGTTGAAACAGGCCCTTCAGCCTAACAAGTCAATACCAACCTTCCCAACCCATTTCCCTCTATTTGCCCCTGACTAATGCACCTAACCTAGAATTCCCTGAACACTACAGACAATTTAACATGACAATCCACCGAACCTACACAGTTTGTGGGAGGAAACTAGATCACCCATTAAAAGCTCACACAGATAAGGGGAGAATGTGCAAACTCCACACAGACAGTCACCCAAGGCTGGAATCGACCCCAAGCCCCTGCTGCTGTGAAGCAGCAGTGCTGCCCACCGTGCTGCCCTTTGGGTGATCCTGACCAGAATTCACTGGAATCTCCTCACTGCCTAAAGCAAAGGGAATTCAGCCAAATCCAACTCTCCCAGGATGAAATCCCATTGCTAGCAGCTGTGTGTGTACAATATCTTCAGAAGCAGAATAACGTTTTGGACAATCTCAATTTTTACTTTTGTCATGAGTTCCAATAATATCTAGACAAAGTTCTTTCAAATTAATTTGCAGAAATTTTGTTAATCTGTGTGTGTTTTTGTGTGTGTGTGTTTGCATGTGTGTTTGTGTGTTTGTCTTTAGAAAGGGAAATATTAGACCATAAGACATAGGAGTGGAAGTAAGGCCATTCGGCCCATCGAGTCCACTCAGCCATTTAAACATGGCTGATGGGCATTTCAACTCCACTTACCCGCATTCTCCCCGAAGCCCTTAATTCCTTGTAACATCAAGAATTTATCAGTCTCTGCCTTGAAGACATTTAGCATCCCAGCCTCCACTGCACTCTGTGGTAATGAATTCCACAGGCCCACCACTCTCTGACTGAAGAAATGTTTCCGCATTTCTGTTCTGAATTTACCCCTTCTCATTCTAAGGTGTAAAGGAAACAATTTCTTAGCGTCCACCCTTTCCAAGCCATTGATTATATATTTGCAATACCCAAACAGTTTGCCATTCATCTTTCCATCATAGTTTGAGTAACATTGCTCTGGATCATAAACGTGTTGTTTTAGCAGATTAAAGAAACTAGCCTGACTTGTTCCTAAAACTGACCCTGACCCAGTCTGAGACCGATATCATCGGCCATATCACCAACTTGGTTACATTTAATATTTGTTGTGAGCAGTGGAGGAGTGGGACTAGAAAAGGAAACAGTGACCCAAAAAGTCGGGGAACTATAGACGGGTGAGCCTGATGTCAGTGGTGGGTAAGTTGTTGGAGGGGATTCTGAGGGATAGCATTTACATACATTTGGGAAGGAAAGGGCTGATCGGGGTAGACAACGGAGCTTTCTGCATGGGAAATCATGGCTCATTAATTTGGTTGCGTTTTTTGAAGAGGCGACAAAGAAGATTAATGAAGCCAGTTTGGTAGACATTGTCTATGTGGACTTCATTTAAACAACAAAGAACAAAGAAAATTTACAGCCCAGGAACAGGCCCTTCACCCTCCAAACCTGAGCCGATCCAAATGTACTGTCTAAACCTGTCGCCCAATCCCTAACCATCTGTATCCCTCTCCTCCCCCCCCCTACTCATACATCTGTCCAGATGCATCTTAAATGAATCGACCGTGCCTGCCCCTCCCACCTCTGCAGGCAATGTGTTCCAAATGCCCACCACCCTCTGTGTGACGTACTTACCGCGTGTATCCCCCTTAAACTTTCCTCCTCTCACTTTGAAAGCACGACCTCTCGTTATTGAATCCTTAACCCTGGGAAAAAGCCCGTCTCTATCCACCCTGGCTACACCCTTCACGATTTTGTAAACCTCAATCAGGTCCCCCCTCAATCTCCTTTTATCTAGTGAAAATAAACCGAACTTACTCAGCCTCTCTTCATAGCTAGTATTTCATTCTGATTGGTAGACAGATTAGTACGTTTCAGTCACATCAGATACAGAGGAAGCTAGTCACAATTGGCTTGAAGGAAGAGGGATATGTTTCAGCCTGGAGGCTTGTGAGCAGCAATGTGCTGCAAGAATCAGTACTGAGTTCACTGCATTTCATCATTTATGTAAAGGATTTAGATGTGAATATTGGGGCCATAGTTAGTAAATTTATAGATGACATCAGAAAGGTGGTGTAGTAGATTATCTCAGAGTACAACAAGACCACAATTAGATGGGTCAAAGGGGCAAGGAGTGACAGATGAAGTTTAATTTAGATAAATACGAGGTTTTGTATTTTGTGAACGCACACCAGGACAGGAATTATACACTTAATGATAAGGTCCTGGGGCGTGTTGTAGAACAAAGGGACATAGGACTGCAGGTATATTGTTCCTTGAATGTGGACTCGCAGGTAGACAGAGTGGTGCAGAACACATTTGGCACATTTGTCTTAATCAGTCAGAGCATTGAGTATAGGAATTGTGGTGGGATGTTGTATCTGTACAGGACCTTGTGAGTCCACTTTAAGAATACTGCGTACAACTCGGTTTTCTGCAGAAATAACTTACCCAGATGTTCCAGGACTGGAGGTTTGAGCTTTAGGGAGAGGCTGATTAGGTTGAGGTGCTTTCTCCTGGTGTGTCAGAGGCTGAAGGGTGACATTATAGAGGTTTATAAAACCATCAGGGGCATGGATATTCTGAACAGCCACGTTCTGCTCTCCAGGTTAGGGGAGTCCTGAACAAGAGGGCATTAGTTGAAGGGGAGAGGGCGAATGATTTAGAAGGGACCTGAAGATAAATGTTTCACAGAGAGAGTGGTGTGTGTACAGAAAGTGCTGTCAGAGGAAGTGCTGAAGGCGGTTACAATCGCACATTTAAAAAGTATCTGAAAGAGGAGAGATATTTACCAAATGCTGGCAAATGGGACTGGATCAGATTTGATATCTGATCGGAGTGAACAGATCGGACTAACGGGTCTGTTTCCATTCTGCATGACTCTCTGGTTCTATAAGAAGGATGTTGAATAATTCTTAAAGGACCTTTCAAGTGGGAATTCTCTTCAGTGGAAGTTTATTGTGCCTCTATGTTCACATTGATTGAAAGCTGCATCAGTTAAATATTTGACAGAGAAGTGAGTCACGGATATTGGGATATAGACAGGAAAGTGGGGCTGAGACCCCAACCTGATCAGCCACAATCTTAGTGCCTGGTGGAGAAGGCTCAAAGTATCTCACTCCTGTTCCTCAGTCCCATGTTCCTGTGTTCCATTCAGCCCCTCATACCTGCTAGACAGGGACAGTTGGAGGCCTATAATCTGGTGCACAGAAACAGAGGAGACCATTCAGCCTCTCAATACTGTCACACATGCTTTGAAGTGATTTGGGAAGTGTAATTGGAAAATCCAGGCACAGGTATGAAAGAGGCCTCTCATCTCTCTTCACAGAGCTTCCCCTCTCTGCAACTTGTGCTTCATTTGTTGGTCATGTTGTAGATCCAGATTCACTGTGAATACAGCCCCCATACCTCAACCAGAGTTGGCTCACAAAATCCTCTGGTCTCCCTGACTGCAATATTCAGTAATTGCACATTCATGAAAATAACACCCACTAACTTTCCAAAACCAGAATGTGAGAACATCAGGAACAGGAACAGATCGTTCACTCCCCAAGCCTGCCTTGCCCTTCACTAAGATCATGACTGATCTGCTCTTGGTCTCAAATCCTCTTTCATACCCAATTCCTCATCGCCCTGAACTCTCTGACAGGTCAATATCCATCTCCCTCCTCTTCAAATACGTTCAGACATCTCACTCCCCGAACACCCTTGAGGAGAGAAATCCTGACATTCAATCCCACCTGTTTGAAGAAAACACTTGCTGCTCCTATATCATGGCCTATTGATATGGACAAAAGAGGTTGAAACAAGGGTTAAGGTAAAAATGACCTGCCCTAATATCAAGGCAGTGATTGAGTTCTGTTGACATCAAGGAGCTGAACAAAACTGAACTTAATGGGAATCAGAGTAACCTCTCCAGTGTTTGGGGTTAAACATGGCACAAAGGAAGATGTTCACCATCTCAGTCCTGGGTCACCTTTGTGGGAGATCCTCAGGGTAGCTTCCCCTTCACAAACATCTTCAGCTGCTTCATCAATGTCTCCCCGCCCTCACCTTCCGCAACATAAGATCAGAAGTGGGGATGGTCACCGAACATTCCACAATGTTCAGAACATTTTGATACCCCCTCAGCTCCTGAGCTGGTCTGTGTCCATGTGCAGCAAGACCCAGACTCCATTGAGACTTGTGCCATTAAATGGTCCGTAACATTCATCTACCAGCACTGCCTGACACTGCACATTTCCACAGTGAAATAAGAGTTCATTCAGCACCTCACGCTGGATTCACAGGAATATGAGGAAGCATTCAGCCCATTGACACTATTGGAGAAGAACAGGGACAGCCCATTCAGTGCCTCCAGTCTATTAATCAGGAAGAGAAGGAGTCTAGTGTGATGGACCACACCAGAGCCCCTCGAAAATATTTGAAGGCGGTCACCTAGACTCTATTTTTTTTTATTTTAAAGGGAATATAAAGTTACTGTTCCAGATGCAATGTGACAGGTCAAACTACTCGGTGTGAAGCTAAACACTATTTATTGAAACGGGAAAGATAAAATGAAAGCAAAGAAAGAGGAATTTAGAAAATCATAATTCCATTAGACAAGTTAACAGAATAACAAATCAAGGAACTATTACTAATGAACTGTACCAATATAGGAAAATCCCAAAAACACAGCCTCTGGCAGAAAGGAAAATTCAGACACAGATCGTCACAAACATTTCTCTAATCCGGGAATTAAAAACAGCACCAAGAGAAAATTCAGAGAGAGTAGCACCCAGGTGATAGTCACTGAAGATTCCAACTCTGTGCAGACCCCAATAGTTTCTGATGTTACTGAGAAACCAAAACCCAGAGATCCTAACCTGTGAGAGGTGGCCACACCCATTCAGGCTGCATTAAAATAAACCCAAGACCTCCCTAGCTGTTTACTCAGTGGTCTTAACTAACCAGTTTGGTAACGATCATTCAATCTCTCTCTGAAAAGAAACCAGGACAAAATTACCTCTCAAAGCCTGCAGCACCATCACACTTGTGAGTACATTGAGCTGTCAAACAGGAACCAGGGGTAACCCAATCAGGCCCTTGGTCCTGTCCAATCGGAAGAGGAAGAAGCCAGTCAGTCCCTTGAGTCTCTTACACAGGAACAGGAGGAGGCCATTCAGCCCCTAAAGCCACTTCCACAGCAACAGGATGAGGCCATTCAGCTCCTTCAGTCTCTTACACAGGAACAGGAGGAGGCCATTCCCCCCTCAACGCACTTGCAAAGGGACAGAATGAGGTAATTGATGCTGATTCCTGATGAATGGCTTATGCCCAAAACGTGGATTCTCCTGCTCCTCGGAGCTGCCTGACCATCTGTGCTTTTCCAGCAATCTACTGTCTACTACAATCTCCAGCATCGGCAGTCCTCACTGTCTCCAGATTGATGCTCTAACATGATGAACAAGTGGGGCAGAGGCTGCACAGACAGACTGCTCCACGTTGTTCCTCCTGGCTCCGTTGCTCATGATACACACGTGGGACTTTAACGTGGTTTTCTAGTGTTGAGGAGGGAAGGATTATGTCTTGTGTGAAGTCTCAAGAAGGCACCTTCCATCTCTGAGAAGCCAGCCTTTTTCTATGCAGGGTGGAAGCTGGTGGGAATGGTTACCTGTTTCAGATGGAAGGTATTATGGCTGATGTTAGGGATTGTGAACAACATGGCGTTCAGTGCGGGTTCACACGCCAACAGCACAATAACATGGGGAGAGTTAATTTAGGCATATAAACTATTAGGAAAGTCACGTTAGACTGATGAATCGACTCTCTGTGTTCAAATAACGCTGATCTTTCTCATGTTGATCTTGTCGAGTGCACGTCCTGTTCAGTGTAACCTGTGTGCCTTACTCTGTCCAAGTCTATTTCCAAACTATGATCTGCCTGGCCTTGCTTACTATGATCTGCCTCCACTGCTCATAAATAAAGTGTTTCCCTGTACTGAGGTACACGTGACAATAAATCAGATCAATCAATCCTGAGTAAAGTATGGAATTTCTCACCCTATCAATGTGTCTTTTGGAAATATACCTGCTACACCTCGTGTTTCAGCGTCACCATTTCAGATTTTACAGCTCTGCAGATTAAACTCTCAGGTTCTTCACTCTACCCTCATGATACTGCCATCTGTATCTGTGGTAAGGAGATAATTCCTTACAAAGGAGATCAAATCTGTAGAGAGCGCCCCAAATGCTCTCTCAGCAAGGCTCTACAACAGCAGGAAGATGGCTTTACTCATGTACTCGAATCATCTTACAATGAAGCACAGCATATCATTGACTGCACCCATTACTTACACAGGGTTTGATTCGGAGCAGTCAGCATAGACTTGTGAGTGGGAGATCATGCTTCCCAAATTTGTTAGAGTTCTTTGATGAAGTGACCAAGAAGGTTTACGAGGACAGAGCTGTAAATTTAGTCTCTATGTATTTCAGTAAGGCCTTTGATAAGGTTCCACATGGCAGGCTGCTCTGGAAGGTTCCATCACGTGGAATGCTGGGGGAACTGTCCAATCGGATACACAGTTGGGTTGATGATCGGAAGCAGAGGGTTTAGTGGAAGGATGATGGTCAGACTGAAGGCTGTGTCCATTGCTGTTTGTTATCTATGATTTGGTTGAGAATGTACAAGGCATGATTAGTAAGTTTGCAGATGATACTAAAATAAGTGGTAGCGTGATCAGTGAGGAAGTTTATCAGAAATTGCAGCAGGACCTTAATCAGGTGGGGAAGTGGGCCGAGAAATGGCAAATGGAATTTAATATAGATGTGTGAGGTCTTGCATTTTGGAAACTCAAATCAAGGTAGGAGTTTCACGGTGAATGGGAGGGTCTTAAGGGGTTCAGTGGGCAGAGAGACCTTGGTTTCACGGGCTCTCTAAGAGTAGAGTCACAGGTTGACAGGGCAGTGAAGAAGGCTTTTGGCACATTGGCCTTCATCAGTCAGGACTTTGAGGATAGAAGTTGGGAATTTATGTTGCAGTTACACAGGACTTTGGTAAGGCCGCACTTGGAGTATTGTATTCAGTTTTTATAACCTTGTTATAGGGAGGATGTTATGAAATTAGAAAGAGTGCAGAAGAAATTTACAAAGACGTTGCCAGGACCCAATGGTCTAAGTTATAGGGAGAGGTTGGACAAGCTAGGACCTTTTCTTTAGCGTGTAAGAGACTGAGGGAGTCCTTATAGAGCTGTATAAAATCATGAGGGGTATGGATAGGGTTAATGCTCTCAGTCTTTTTCAAAGGTGTACAGAATCGAGGATTAGAGGGGATCAGTTTAAGGTTAGAGGGGAAGGAATAAAAGGGAACCTGAGTGGTCACTTCTTTACACAGAGTGCTGGAACATGGATGAGCTGCCAGCAGATGTAGTTGGTGGTGGGGCGGCGGGGGGTGTACATTAACAACATTAACAACATTTCAATGCATTTGGATAAAAATGTCGATAGGAAAGGACTGGAAGGATATGGGCCAACTGCAGGGAAATGGGGCTAATGTGGATGGACATTTACAAGGTGAAGATGAACCCCTCTGTTAATAGAAACCAAACACCCACAAAAGCTCGCCTCACCTCGTAATCTGTTAAAATATGAGTGACACCGATCTCCTATATTCCACTATTTAAACAAAAATTAACAAGTTTGTTTCTTAACTTTAATAGTGAACAATAAACAACAACTATTGACAAATACAAGCCCCTCTTTTCTTAGCTACTTAATATCTGACTCCAACTCTGTAAATATATGCTGTTCCAACAGCCCACATATAAAACATTACAATCTCGAGAGCACACAGTCTCTATCTTCCCCACTGTGCTCACTCATTCAGCTGCTGATCTCCCCGGGTCATTTTATTATTGCATGTAGGTTTAGATGAACATGTATCTTTGATAGAGAGTGTTTGGGATGGCCAGTTAGCACTGCAGCTCTACAGCAGTTGCTCTGCTGTTGGATGGCAGTAGCTCTCCCTGTAGTGTTCAAAATGCTGGGTATGTATACTCCCCATGATATAGTAATTCCCATAATTTGGTTGCTTACCAGGTGTCCAAATAATAATATTCAAATTCCATTGGCTTCTGGTTTACTGAGCGTTATTTAAACTCTTTGGTTGCATTTGAATGGCTGTCAAAACAGCAACCAAAACTCAGTTATCCATTTCTCAGCTAATGGTAACATGTGGAACAGTTTGACCTTTAGCTAGCATCTGTGGCTTTAATTTCTATTCGGCAAAACCCGTTCTGTTTTAAAGTACTCTACATATTTTTGGCTTCACAACATCTCCCCGCTTCAGAAAATAAAGTGAACCAGCAGAATGAAAAGATGACTACATTTCTTCTCCTCTAATTTTAAATCCCAATTTTATGAAATACAAAAGTATTTATCTCAGTTATATCATTCATATTAATTCTGCACACCATTATAACACTGGAATAAGGTAAATCTTATCTACACTTTTTCCTTTAAATCCGCGATAACACATCTGCTATCACATTGTAGGAGCCGCAGCATGTACCTTTTGTAAGTTTAAAGTCAGGAAGGTAAAACTCCAATGAAATAGTCTCATATTCTGGTCTTTAAATATTCCAAAAATGCGAGAGATTTGTCATTGTCCAAAACCATCTCCGACAATTTGTTTGTCATATACACGTTAAATTATTGTCAGGCCAGTGCGAAACATAATCATTCTTGTTCAATAATGGAGATTTTGTATCTTTGTTCTCGTGGATATTGAGTTTTTTCGACAAGTAGCCAAATAGCCATTCAGTTCCATCCTCATCTTTCTGTATCAATACATCTCTGACCCCGATATCCCGAGCATCAAACACAATTTTCAATGGGTTTCAGAATATTTGGTGTAGCTAAAACGGGTGATTAATCCTGCTTTAAAATTCTCAAATGCCTCCTGGCATTGTTCTGTCCACCACAATTCTGTGTTCTTCTTTAGTAAATCCATCAGTGGTGCTGAAGTTTGGAACAAACTTCTGATAGAATCCACTCAGTTCCAAAAATCGAAGCATTTCTTTCTTCGAGGATGGTTGTGGAAATCCCTCAAAGCCCTTCGACTTTGTGTTCCATGGGGTCAACCTCCCATGTCCAATGTAATGTCCCAAGAACGTCACCTCTGCCTTCGCGAATTCTGTTTTCTTTAAGTTTATTACCAAGTTTGCTTCTTGTTCAACATGATCTGTCAACTGTAACATGTGAGCTTTTAATCACTTGCTAAATATCACCACATCATACAGATAAACTACACAATTTGTTCATCTGGCCACAGCTCTGTTCCTGAGTCATAAATATGTCTGGAGCATTATTCATCCATATAAAATACTCGATTAAATTTTTGTCATCTCCAGTATCTTTACTAGATCGCTGAACTGACTCCACATTTTTTTTAATTTGAAAGGGGCCGCTAAACCTGGCTTTGAAGTAATTACCTACCCCTGGTGGCAATACTAATACGTCATCCCCACGGGATATCCTCAAAGTTTCAGAGTTTTTAACTGCCACCTGCTTCACTCTATGTTGTGCTCTTCAGATACTATTCAGATATAGTATTTAGCAAACTCACCTACTCCATTTACTCTCTCCTTCACCTCACACACAGAATCCAAGTGTGAGATTTCCGACTTTGGTCCTGTCAATTTATATTTTATTAATTTCAACGGACCTCTCACTTCATGTACGAATATTAACTCAAAGGAAGTAAAGTGAGTAGATTTATTTGGGGCATCTCTAATGGCAACAATATAATGGGACACCTTTATTACAATCATTCGGGTCATCATAACAGTACGCTGTTAACATGGTCTTCAGCGTCTGATGCTAACTTTCAAAGACTCCCTGGGATTCAGGATGGGACGCACTTGATTTAAACTGCGGCATGTTGAAGCTATCCATGACTTCCTTAAACAGCTGAGCGGTAAAATGAGATCTTTCGTCTGACTCAATCTTACTGCCTAGCCCACAGCGAGTAAAGAAAGCTACCAACCCCTCCACCTCCCTTTTTATCTTAACATTCCGTAATGGAATTGCCTCTGGAAATCTGGTGGACATATTCATTATGGTCAGCAAATATAGTTTTCCACTTCTATGTTAGGAAGTGGAGCTACACAATTAATCATAACCCACGTGAAATGTTCTTCGAATGCAGTAATTGGCACGAAAGGTGCTGGTTTTATTCCTGCCTGTTACTTACCTACCATTTGGGATGTATATCATGTACAAAAAAAACACGTCCTTGTGCATTCCAGGCCAGTGGAAATGCTTCTGTACCTTAGCCTGAGTCTTCTGTACACCTAAGTGACCGCCTGCAATTAGTTTATGTGCTAGCCATAACACTGTACGTTACTGCTAACACAATCTGGTGCACTTCGGCCAATTTCCCTTCTGCAGTAACCTATCGGGGTCTCCATTTTAATTTTATGATTCTATCTTTAAGTTAATAACATTCAACAATATATTCTGATTCCTTTTCTGTGTGTGTGTATATATCTGTTGTAAGTCCATGAGCCTTTCTGGACTAAACCCCTCTGCCTGATCCTCTGCCTGTTCAGGTTTATCCTGCACCGTTACATCAAACAGGGGGTCAGTTCACTGCACATCAACTCATTTGTCTTTTTCTTTCGGTTTTACTTCCTGCTGTAACTTATGACAGTGGGATCTTGTTACTACACACTATGGAAAGATTCCTCGGTATTTTTCTTTTAACACCCCAATTCCGTAGACTTCTGTTCGCTTCTCCACCACAAGGGGTGCGTCTCCCACCTCGCCTCCTGCTAAATCGTTCACAAGAACAAACTGTATTCCTGGAACTGACACTCTGTTACTCACTGTCACTGTTACTTCCCTAATCTTGATTTGGCATTCCATCCTGATGTAACACAAGGGAATGATTAATTTCTGTCCCCATTCCATAAATTAACACACTCTTGATTATCATGCCAGAAAGAGTGAAAAAATCTTTCATCTCTTACTATTAGAGGGTGAGAGAAAGTGAGGGCTGCAGATGCAGGAGATGAGAGTTGTAAAGTGTGGGGCTGGAAAAAGCACAACACGTCGGCAGCATCCGAGGGGCAGGAGAGCTAACGTTTCAGGTATAAATCCTTCATCAGGAAAGTGGGGGGTAAGGGAGGGGGAAGGAGGTTGAGAAATAAATAGAAGGGTGGGGTGGAGCTGTGTGGAAGGGAGCTTGGAAGGCAATAGGTAGATGCAGGTGGGATGTGATGGTGATAGGTCGGACAGGAGGGTGATAGGACACCTATCGGTGGGAGGACAGCTGGAACCCTCAAACTGTACAGCATCAAAGTTGGCTTCACCAAATTCCAAATCTCCCCTCCACCAACCTCTCCCATTTCCAAACGTTCAAACTAGCACTGCCCTCTTGGACTGCCCTAACTAACCATCTTCCTTCCCACCTATCGACTCCACCCTACCCTCCAACATATCACTATCACTCCCACCTACATCATCTTATTGTCTTCCCAGTGACCCTCCCACCAGCTCAGCTACTCCCCTCGTATTTATCTTTCAGCCCCATTGTCCCCCTGCCATGTTCCTGACGATGGGTTTCTGCCTGATATCCGATTGTCCTGCTGTCTGGATGCTGCCTGATCTGTTGTGCTTTTCTGGCACCTCACTTCTCAACTATTAGAGACTGAGCAGATCCCATATCTCACAAAATTATAACTTCTTGTCCTTCTCCCCCTGTTCTTTCTGAGTAAACTTTATCCACAGAGGTGAATTGTTTTGAGAGATCAGGCACTGCCTCCTTACTCAGCCCTTGCCTCGGCTGTGCACTCTCCTGCAGCTCCTCGGCTCCACTTGGGGTCTCCTTTACCAGTTTCACTAATGCCATTGGGCTTAACCTCTTCTGCCACAGCTTTCCCCAAAGTGCCTTCATTCAACTCCCATCACGGTGTGTCCCCGCTTAGTGCAGTGAAATCACCTTTTCCCAGTGCCCTTCTTAAACCACCAGCATTGTAATTTTATGTGTTACACTCCCTTATAGTGAGAACACCTGAGGCCTTTCACCACCTTTCAACCCCCTTGGGCTTCTTCTTTCACCTGTGGTAAAGTATTGTGCGCTACTGTTCGCTTTGTAATGTGTGATCTTCCCTTCTCCCAATTTCTATCCCTCACAGGATGCAACTCCTGCCAGAAGCTAAATATCATCTCATGCCACAGTGCATATTTACCTGCCCTTTCTGCCGTGCTTCTCACTTCTTGAACTTTCGGTACATTCACATGAATTCTTACTATCTCTGGAAGAGAGTCTTTCAACTTCTCCAGCAAATTAATCTCCCTTCAAGCCTCACAGGTCTTATCCATTTTTAAGGCCAGCACCCACCTGTCAAAATGACTGGTTACTTCTTTCAAACTCAATATAAGTCTGACCTGGTTCCGTCTCTATTTTTCTGAACTTCTGTCTATATGCTTCTAGTACCAATTCATATCCAATCAAAATAGCCAATTTGACATCTTGATAATCTCTTGATCCCTCATCTGATAGCGCTGCACATACCTCACCAGCCGTGCCCACCAGCTTAGTCTGAACTAGCATTAGCCACAAGTTCACTGGACACGTCATCTGCCTAGCCATTTTTTCAAATGAAATAAAAAAGGTTTTGACATTTTTGTCACCGAAATATGGCAAGTTATTAACATAGTTGTATACATCCCTATGTTCTCCCTTCATCTCCATCCTGTTAACTTAACTTGCTTGTCTAATTCCCAACTTCTGCATTTCAAATCCTCTCTCTCTTTCTTTTTCTTCTCTTTCTCTTTCTTCTCTCTATTTCCTTCCCTTTAGTTATTTTCTATCTCCAGTTGCCACATTTGCAATTTAAGTTTTTTCTAACTCCACTGCAGTTCCCTATTTCTCTGATACATCAAAGTGCTTAACCAACTCCATTACAATTTCAGCTTCCCTTTTCTCCCTTGTTAAACCGAATTCCAACCTATTTGCTAATTCTAAAAAATGTCCTCCTTCTGTCTTTCTAAACTTCCTTGGAAAATTTGGGAACCTCTTTAGTAATGTTAAAAGCCATTTCCCTCACTTTTGATTTACTCAACCACAAGTAACAAAATTAAACGAATTTTCCCACTGGTTTTATTTGAAGATCAAAGTCACTAATTCCAATGAGTTGGAATTTGCTGGGACCTGTTGTATCTCAAATTTGTTCAAGTCGGTCCAAGTGCCACACGGCAAGGCCCCAAACTGTCATGACATCAATGTCGCACCCCTCTGTTAATTAAAATCACACACCTAGAAAAGCTCACCTCACATCATAATCTGTTAAAACGTGAGCGACAGAGAACTCCTAAATTCCACTAATAAACAACAAATAACAATTCATATCTGTGCAAGTTAGCTCGCTGAGCTTGAAGGTTTGTTTTCAGAAGTTTCGTCACCATGACTAGGTGACATCATCAGTGAGAGTATCTGCTGACGCTCTGGTGGTATGTCCCACCTCTCTATTTAGAGGTGTTGGTTTCTTAAAGTGGGTGATGTCATTTCCGGTTATTTTAACAAGAAAATGTAGACAGGATCTAAATTGATGTGTCTATTGATGGACTTCTGGTTAGAACGTCATTCCTCTAAGAAGGTCCTTGCATGTCTTAGTATGTGTGTGTGCTTTGTCCCAGTCAAAGTGGTGCCTTTCTTTGTCTGTATGTATGGAACATAGTGATCGTGCGTCATGTCTTTTGATGGCCAGTTGGTGTTCATGTATCCTCATAACACGACAACAGGACAGTTTCAATGTTCGAAAAGTGATTTTATACACACTGTTTAATCAATGTTTGTGTGAAGTTAAGTAGCATTTTTCACACGTGCACAAAACATTGTAAATGAACAACAGAAACACAGTTAACGAAAAATGATGCACATGATGTATAAAATTGATAAAACATTAAAACATGATTTGATCCTCTCAACGTTCCCTCCTTTTCTGGAATTCCCTACTCTACTCTCTCATTCTTACCAGGATGAGTGCTCCAAATTTTTGATTCTAGTGTCCCAAATTATTTCAGTTAATCCCCTTCAATATATTGGCCTGTTGGGTTCTTTCCAAAGCTAGTGTCTGTCATATCATGGGAGATAAATATTCTGGCATCAGACTCAGCATTTGAACATATTACTCTGTTGTACACGCACTGTACCAAGGACCACAGCACACAGGCATTGCCAAACCATTGGGGAATGTTCATCTACTTCTTTCGATCATGTAGTTTTCTCATTTTCCACATCTCCAGATCTATATCCTCTCTCTCGTTCTCCCTTTGCATCTAGTTAAGAAATCCACCAATTATTCTTCGTGTCCCATCTCCCAAAACCACTTCTTTCAGTTTATATCTAACGCTCTCTTCAAGATGTAATGTGGTTATAATTAAGCAATGTAACTACAAAGACATGCGGGAGGAGCTGGCCAGAGTTAATTGGAAGGGGAGCAGAGCAGCAAAGACCATGGAGCAGCAATGGGACCAGGTTCTGGGGATAATTCGGAAGATAATACCAGAAATTCAACCCCAAGAAGATGAAACATACTCATGGGAGAACAAGGCAGCCATGAGTGATAAGGCATCAAACCAAAAGATAAAACATACAATGTGGTGAAGATGATTGGGAATCCAGAGAATTCGTTGCCTCTGAAACTACATAACGCTGGCATCACTGACACTACAGAGGTCTTAATCATGGTCAGGGAGAGAAACAGAGGAAACACATTCACTTTAAACACAGAAGATGGTATTTCTCAAGGAAAAGGATTCAGGTGAATTAAACATTTGCATTAAGATCAGTTAAATGCTTTTGTGGAATGTGTCAGATTGGAAGCAAGACCCGGGGAGACAGACACTCAGCAGAATGAGAGTTTGAAAATGAAAGTATTTCCACATCAGAAACCAGGTTAGGTCACTGAGTGCAGGGCTGATGGGTGAATGGGTCTTAGTGAGAATTGGGGAACAGACAGCAGAATTGCATTGCAGATATTGCAGCTCGAAACTGCATATTCATGTAGTGCTGTAGACCACAGCAGCAGGAGAAGCAGACCTTCATTCAACCACAACCTGTAACTTTTTGCCAGGGTAACACTCCCGTCTGTCATTACCATCAACACCATCTATGGCTCAGTGACGAGTGTGGGTGAACATGTCAGAGTCAGATTCACATGAACTTTAACCTGATGCTAACTCATTAAAGCTACCAGACTTGACCAACAGATCTGATCGAAGCCCTGCAGTCCTGTCACGTTCAGTTATAAAATGGTGATGGACGATTAAACAAATGACTGGAGGAGAGGGCTCCACAAACATTCCCATCCTAAATAATGGAACAGACCTGCACATCAGTGTAAAAGAGAAGGATGTTTTATCTGAACCATCTTCTGCCAGAAGTATTGAGTCGATGATACACCTCACCCTCATCATGATGCCCACAGAACCACAGATGTCAGTCTTCAACCAATTTCAATTGCTGCACGGGACATGAAGAAACAGCTGAACAGAGTAGATATGACACAGGCAATGAGCCCTGACACCATTTCTGCAATAGGACTGAAGACTTGTGCTGCACAACAAGCTGTGTCCCTGGGGAAACTGTTTCATTCCAGTTCCAACTCCGACATCTCCCTGGCAGTGTGGAAAATTACTCAGCTATGTCCCGCTCCGTAAGAGGGGGATAATTACATTCTGACCAATTACCACTCCCTCAGTCCCATCACGACAGTCAAATTGGTTGGAGTTCTTTTTGACAGAGCTGGCAAAAAGCAGAGAAATAACCAGCTCAGCGTGGTTTCTAATAGGTCCCCATGTGGAGATGGTGCTGTTGTGGTAATGTCACTGAAATACTAATCCAGACCAGGCTCATGCTCTGGCAGCTGGTGGAAGTTAAAAACAATTAATAAAATATCGAGATCTAAAATCTGGTGTCAGGCATCGTGACCTTGAAGCCAATATCGATTGTAAACAGAATTTCCTTCTCCAAAGTACTTTTAGGAAGTGAATCTCCCATGATTTCCTGGGCTGGCCTAAAACTGACTCCAAAGACACTGACATGTGATAAACATTTCAATGGTCTCTGAAACGGTCAAGCAAAGCACTCATTTGTATCAAACTACTCCGAGGTCTGAAAGGATGAAACCGGACAGAACACCCGGCCTCAGCATCAATGTCAGAAAAGGGAATGGGAACACAGTCCTGTCGACTCTGCAGAGACCTCCTTCCTAACATCTGAGAGCTTGTGACAACATTTACAGAGCTTTCCCACAGACTGCACAGAAACAGCGGGAAAGGAGTAGGTCATAAAACACATTGAGCCTCCCCATTCTAGTTCATGGAAAAAGTCTCCTCAATGCACTTACCCCACACGATATACATATCTGTTAATGTGAGTAACCTTGGGAAGCTATAAAATAAGTGGTGCAGTAGTACGTTTGGTCCATCGAGTTTGCTATCCAATTCATTGTAATGATGGTTGGCCCTTCATTTCCACACCGTACTCCTGCTCTCCCACCATCCCTTTACTGTCTCTAAATCCTTATCTATAATCAATGTCTGGGTTTCCAGGTGCGAGCGAATTCCCCAGGTTCACCAGTCAGTGAGTGCAGACATTTATTCTCATCTCAATGCAGAGTGACCTGCTTCCAATCTGACTCACCCTGTCAGAGTTTTGTATATTTCACTGAGATCTCCACTCATTTTCCTAAACACCGTGGAATACTTATCCAGTCTCCCCAATCTGTGCTCCCACAACAAGTCCGTCATCCCAGAGATCAGTCTGGTCATCCTTCACTGCTCTCCATCAATGTCAGGTTTGCCCTTTATTAGGTAAGGAGACCAAAACTACACACAATTTTGCACAATGTTCGGGATGATATCTCACCAGGCCCTGTACAGCTGCAGTAAGACACCCTTACTTCTGGACTCACATCCCCCTGAAATGAAGGTCAACACATCATTTATCTTCATCACTGCTTTCTGTTTCTGCAATATTGTTTTCAGCGTCTGGTGTACAGGGAGATGCGGATCCTTTTTAATGTTACAGCTCCCCACTTGGTGGGTCTATATACACTGGGCAGTGTGCCAATCTCCATGCCCAGTATTGTCATCTGGTTGCAGAACTCACTGCACTGCATGGGCCTCAGAGGTTTATGCAGAAGGAAAAAACAAACAGGAGCATACGTCCCTTTGTAGATCAACATGTTTCAACCAATCCTTTCCAAATGGTAGGCTGACAATTTATCTTTTCCACCAAAGGGCACACCGTCACCTCTATTCACATTGTTCTCCATCTGTCACGTATTTACCCATTCACTCCACTTGTCTTAGTCTTCTCGGTGCTTTTTTACATCCTCCTTACCCACTCACAATCCCACACCCATTAGTGCTGTCAGCAGGCTGGGATATATTGTATCTGATTCCAGCAACCAAATGTTTAAAGGGCATTGTGAACAGCTGGGCCCCACGCACTGGTCCCTGTGACACCTCAGCAACCTTCCTCTGTTAATTTCTATTTGTTTATTCGTGAATCTGGGAGTCACTGGCTGGGCCAGCATTTATTGCCCGTCCCTAGTTGCCCTTGAGAAGGTGGTGGTGAGCTGCCTTGTTGAACGCTGCAGTCCACCTGCTGTGGTTGACCTCCAATGCCATTAGGGAGGGAATCCCAGGATTCTGACCCAGTGACTGTGAAGGAGCGGTGATATATTTCCAAGTCAGGATGGTGAATGGCTTGGAGTGGAACCTGAAGAAGATGGTATTTCCATACATCTGTAGCCCTTGTCCTTCTAGATAGACATGGGAGCTGGGAAGTTGGTCTCTGAGGATCTTTCGTGAATCATTTCATTGCAGCATGTAGATAGTAAAACACTGCTGCTGCTGCTGCTGAGCGTTGATTGTGGAGCATTGTGGATGAAGGGACAGTCAAACTGGCTGCTTGGTCCTGGATGGTATAAAGCTTCTTTAGTGTTGTTGGGACTGCACTCATCCAGGCAAATTGGGAGTCTTCCATCACACTTCTGACTTATGCATTGTAGATGATGGTCAGACGTTTGGAAGTCAGGATGTGAGTTACTCGCCGCAGTATTCTTAGCTTCTAATCTGCTGTTATAGTTACTGTATTTATGTGGCCAGACCAGTGAGTTTTTGAGCAATGATTACCCACCAGGACTTTGATACTGGGGGATTCAGTGATCGTAACACCATTGAATGCCAACGGGCAGGTTAGGTTGAATTTTATTGGTGATGGTCATGGTCTGGCATGTGTGGCCTGAATATTACTTGCCACTTGTCAGCCTGGATACTGTCCAGATCTTGTCGCATTTGGACATAGACTGCTTCAGTATCTGAGGAGCCACAAATGTTGCAGAACATTGTACAATCATTGGCGAACATCCCCACTGCTGACCATAAAATGGAGGGAAGGTCATTAATGAAGCAGCCTTGAAGAAGTTTTTGGTCACTGCCCGAGGGACTCCGACAGACTTGGAGCTGAGTTGACTGACCTTTATCAACCATGCCCACCTTCCTCCGTGTCAGGTATGATTCTAACCAACGGGGAGTTTGCCCCTGATACCCATTGATTCCAGTGTTGGCAAAGCCCCTTGATACCACACTTGGGCGAAGGCAGCCTTGATTTAAAGGGCTGTCATTCTCACCCCACCTCTGGAATTCAGCTCTTTTGTCCATGTTTGAACCACGGTAATGAGGTCAGGAGCTCAGTGGCCCTGGTGGAGCCCAAACTGGCCGTCATTGACCCGGTTATTGCTGAGCAGGTGCTGCTTAAAAGCACTGAGACCTTCCACCACTTTACTGATGATCGAGAGGAGACTGATGCGGTGGTATTGGCTGGATTGGATTTGTTCTGCTTTTTACATACAGGAGCAATGATTACTTGGGGTAATTTTCCAAGTAATCAGGAAAAGTCATTGTTGTAACTGTATTGAAATAGTTTGGCTAGGGGAGTGGCAAGTTATGGAGCACAGGTTTTCAGTTCTATTGACATAATGGTGTCAGATTATGCACCTTTTGGAGTATCCAGTATCTGTAATCGTTTCTAGATATCGAGTGGACTGAATCGAATTGGTTGATGACTGGTAACTGAATTGCTGAGGACCACTGGAGGGGGCTGAGATGGATCATCCACTCAGCACTTCTGACTGAAGATTGTTGCGAATGCATCAGCCTTATTTATACACTGAAGGGCTGGGCTCTTCCATCATGGAGGAAGGGGTTATTTGTGGAATCTCTTCCTCCAGTGAATTGCTTTTTGTCCCCAGCGTTTCTCGGCTAGATGTGGAAGTACTGCAGAGCTTAGATCTGTTCTTTTGCTTGTGGGATCACTTCGCTGTGTCTATCACTTACTACTTATGCTGTTTGGTGCACAAGTAGTCCTGATTGGTGGCTTCTCCAGGCTGACACCTCATTGTCAGGTATGCCTGGTGCTGCTCCTGCCATCCTGCACACTCCACTGAACGAATGTTGATCCTCTAGATTGATGGCAATTGTTGCAAGGGAGTTATGCCAGGCCATGAGGTTATGCGGGAGTACAACTTGGCTGCTATTGATGACTCACGACACCTTATGGACATCCAGATTTGAGCTGCTAGATCTGTTCGAAGTCTGCCCTGTTTAGCAACGTGATAGTACCACCCAAAATGGTGGAGGTTATTCTCAATGTGCAGGTGTGATTTTGTCTCCACAACGGCTATGCGGTGGTCTCTCTTACCGATCATGTCATGGACAGATACTTCTGCGACTGCCAGATTAGTAAGGCTGTGTTCAAGTATATATTTTCCTCTTGTTGGTTCTTTCCCCACCTGCTGCAGAACCAGTCGAGCAGTTATATCCTTTGGGGCCTGGCCAGATCGATCAGTAATGCTGTCGCTGAGATACTCTTGTTGGTGAACACTGAAATCCCCCACCCAGAGTAGATCTTGCGTCCGTGCTACCCTCAGTGCTTCCTGCAAGTTTTGGTCAGCATGGAGGAGTACTGATTCATCAGCTCAGAGAGGCTGGTACATGGTAATCAGCAGGAGGTTTCCTTTCCCATGTGCAAAGTAATGCCATGAGACTTCATGGGATATGGAGTCACTGTTGAGGACTCCAAGAGCAATTCCCTTCCAACTGTATCCCACTGTGCCGCCACTTCTGCTGTGTCCGTCCTGATGAGACAGGAGATATCTGGGGAAGGTAATGAGGTATCTGCGATATAGTCATACTCACAGAATCATACCTTACAGACAATGTCAGGCTGTTGCTTGACGAGTCTGTTTATTTCTATTCACCGTTTCCTGCCAGCTGTCCCATTGTGGAAACATAGCCATATATTAGCCCCCAATCCACTCAGATTTGATTTTGAAAATTGGGCTTGGAGCTTTACCAAAATCTTTCTAAAAATGCACATGTTTTACATCCATTGCTTCTCTTTCATTTGTCTCCCATTCTGTTTCTCAAACATAATTCCCATTTCATAAATCTACGTTAGTGTTGCCTATGACCAATACTTTCAGCCACAATAATTTCTCCTAAACCATTTACTTACTATGTTCTATGTTCAATGTACTCTATCATTTTCCTCCACCAGACTTGGTTTTCCTTGTATTGTTTGAAAGTTCTGTGAAGACAGAACTGAAGTAGTGGCTTCATAGTTCTGCCATTTCCCTGTTTCCCATTCTCTATTCTCTGGTTTCAAACTGTAAGGAAACTGCACTTGTTTTCTCATATTTGTCACATTGACATAATTTAACCAGCTATTACAGTTCACTCTTTTAACCCTTGTGAATACACTCTTCAGAAAGCCATCAATTCCTGCCTTAGACTACTCAATAATTGACCTTCCACACCATACACTCACAGGAGCATAGACTCTGTGCCAACAGAAATACAGCACAATCTATATTAGTCCCACTTTCCTACACCAGGCCCATAGCCTGGAATGTTATGACACTTCCAAGTGCTCGTCCAAGTATTTTTTAATGATTGTGAGGTTACCCGTGATAATTCCCCTTCTCGGGAAGTAATCCCAGAACCCCACATCCTCGAGGTGAAAAAAAAATTAAATCCTCTCTGAACCTCAAACTCTTCAGTTTAAATTGGGCTCACTTGTTCTTGATCCTCTGACTAAAAGGAACAGCTGCTGTCTATCCACCCTGTCCATGTCCCTCATAAACGTATCCTCCTGAATCACGGACCCCTCAGCTTTCTCTGCTCCAAAGTAAACAACCCGAGCTTATCCAGCCTCTCTCCATGGCTGATATGCTCCATCCCAGGGAACATCCTGGTGAATCACCTCTGCACCCTCTCCAGTACAATCACATCCTTCCCGGAATGTGGCTCCCAGAACCACATACAGTACTCCATTTTGGCCGAACCAAAGCCCTGTATTGCTCTTATAATCTACATCCTGATTAGGAAACACAACACCCAAGGTCCAATTCTTACCTAGCCCATTAACCTGTCCAGTCACATTCAGGGATGTGTGGAGAAGCACACACTGAGGTTCCCAGTGTGCTGCCATTCATTGAGTCCTCCCCTGTCTGGTTCCTTCTCCCAATGTGCATCAGCTCATATTTATCAGGGTTACATTCCATCTGCCATTGATCTGCCCATCTGACCATTCCATCTGCATCTTCCTGTAACTTAAGGCCTTCCTCCTCACTGCGAACCAACCGGTCAATCTTTATGTCAAACATACAGTTACTTATCACACCTCCCCCACTCTCCACCTAGCCCCCTCCACATTCACATCTGTTTTTTTTATGAATAACACAAACAATAATGGATACAGCACTGATCCCTGGTCTCCAGTCACACAAACAGCCTTCTCCCACCACCCTCTGCCTCATGACACTCAGACAATTCTCCTTGTAACCTGTCAAGCTATCCTTCATATTGTGAGATTTTACATTATTTCTCAGTATCCTGGCTGGAAATTTGTCAGAGACCTTCCTACAAAACTAAACAATCGACCTCCTCAAACTAATTCAATCAAATCCATTAGATGCGACTCCCTTCTGATAAAGTCATGATAATTATCCCTGATCAAACCTTGTGACTCTGATTGGAGTTCGATTTTCTCCTTCCCTATTTTCTCCAGTAGTTTACTTAACAGTGATCTAATACTCGCTCATCTATAGTCACCTAGACTATCCCTCCCACTCTTACCGTGAAGTGTAATCGTATTAGCAGTCCTCCAGTTCTCTGGCACCTCCTCTATGGTCAGATTCTAATTAAAATATTCAATCAGGGTCATTCCTCCGTTGACCCCAACAGCCGCCTCTGATACAACTCTTTCAGACATGGAGATTGGTCCAAATTTGCACAGAACAAAGCCTCAAACCCCTGCTCGTATTTTACATCAATCTGTTCAAGAGTTGTCCAGTCCATCTTCTTGAATTCTGTACCTGCATCCTCCTTCTCCCAAGTAAAATAGATGTGAAGGTCTCATGTTACAATCCATCATTGTTCTGCAGCTTGACACGCAGATTGCCCCTTTGGTTTCTAATGTGCACTGACTGTTTGCTGATTATTCTGTTCTACTTGTCCGTGTAGAATATCATGGGATTCTCCCAGATCTCACCTACTTGTCCGTCCTCATGTCCCTCTGTTATTCAGTCCTTTCGATGTTTCTAAGATTCACTACGATCACCTCTCATGTTTCGAAACTCGAGATTACAGGCTGAGTTACCCCGTCAGACAACCTTGCCAACTTAGGGGTTAATTTGGAGAATATCTTTTGCAGTTCCTCTGTAGTCAGTATATTCTTTCTTAGATTGGGAATCCGAGCGATACACAATATTCTAAGCGTAGTCTCACCAACGCTCGATGCAACTGGTGCAAGACATCCTCTATCTTCCAATTACATTCACATGAATGTAAACCTAATTTTTACTTTCCCATTTGCATATGTTCTTCCTAATACCTCCCGGTTTAACTTTTCTTATGAGCTCAGTGTGTGAGTTCATTAAAAAAGCTCATGAATATCCAACTATACATTATCCATTGGTTCTTCACTGCCTTTGTCCACAAGAATCATCTTCAAACCATTCCAAAAAAATGTTTGCCAATGCTGGTTTTCGATTCATCGGTGCATTCTCACACTCCCCAGTTATGTTTTTACCTTCTAAATATCTAGTAGCATGTTCTTTGTAATCGAGTCCAAGAGATACCTGACTGCGGATGACAGGTGAACTGGTCTGTAGTTTACCATTCTCCAAATTCATCTCTCCTTAAACTGTTGGATAATATTTATGACCTTTTCCTTATCCAGATTGGCAAAATGCCTTTCGGGAATGTGTCGGAAAATAAAATGAAAATCCGCGATGCAATCAACATGTCTGTTGCTGCTTCCTCTGAAATTTTTGTATGAAGTACATCTAGTCTGTCAGATATATAAATACTCAATCCACCTTTCTTTTCAAAGATGACCTCAACACTGATAAGAATGATCTTAGACGTTACTTGCACAAGACCCATGGTCACTTAGTATTTCTGGGAGAATTTCTGGACATTCTTCAATGAAGATAGACACAAAGAAACTGTTTCTTTTCCCTGCGATTTCTCTGTTCTCTGCAATAAATTACCCTGTCTGCACACCAACTGTTCCACATTTGGCCTTGTTTTTATTTTTTTGATACATTGATAGACGCTTTTTAGCAGTCTTTATGTTTTTCTTTCGTTTGCACGCTTTTTCTCCTTTTGATTTTCTTCTCAGTTTCTTGGTCATCCTTTGCTGGGTCCTACATCTCTCTGAATCCACTGGCTTACTGCAACACTTGGCATTTTTCTAAGCTGCCTCCTTTCATCTAATAGGTAGATGAAGGTGGGGTTGAAAGTGATAGTCGAAGAGGAGGGTGGACCAGATTGATAGGAAGGACTATGGACATATAGGAACATTCAAAAGGGCGGTGCTGACTTAGAAGGTTGGAGGAGGATAAGGTGGGATTAGTGGAAATGGGGAAATGGGGAAATCCACTATGATCCCCTGTGGTTGGAGGGTCCAAAGGCAGAAGATGAGGTTTTCTTCCTCCAGGCTTCTGGTGGCTCGGGTTTGGCGATGGAGCAGGCCCAGGACTCTCATGTCCTTGGCAGAGTGGGAGGGGAGTTAAAGTGCTCAGCCACTAGGCGATGGTGTCGTTCAATGTGGTTGTCCCAGAGATGTTCCCTGAAATGATCTACAAGTTGACCTCCTGCCTCACCAATGTAGAGAAGACCACATTGTCTTTAATGGATGCAGTAGATGAGGCGTTCTGTCTCCCTTCATCACCTTTCACTTTCAACCCCACCTTCATCTACCTATCGTAATCCCAGCTACCTCCCTCCTGCCGCACCCTCTTGTCATTTATCTCTCAGCCCCCTAGGCCCATAAGCTTCATTCCTGATGAAAGGATTATGCCTGAAACATCGATTTATCTACTCTTAGTATGCTGCCTGACTGTGCTTTTCCAGCACCACACTCTTCGACTCTGATCTTCAGCATCTGTTATCTCCACTTTCTCCTCAAACCTTCATGGTCTGCATGACTCAGATTTCAAATGGTTACTTCAAATACAACAAAAACTGTCGTGTACTCAAACAGCATAAAAGAAAACCAATACATTGTGGTCACTGTTCCCAAAATGTCCTTTCCAGCAAAATTTTCAATTCGCTCTTCTGATCACTCAACACCAGTTCCTAAATAACCTGATCTCCAGCTCAGTGCTTGACATAATGTTCATGTAAACCATCTCACACGTGGTCATGAGATCCATTTTCCCAGCATTAGCATTCAATTGGGTTAACACAGTTTAGATATAATGTAAGCAGTATATTATTACCGCAGTACCCACAAATGTGTATATCTCATTTCCTGTTTTATAACATGTCCAGCATTTGTATTGCAGCTTTCACTTTGATATATAACTCCCATCAATGTTTGCTCCATCTTACTAGATTCTGTGGATTCTGAGCGATGTGGGCTCTGGAGAGATTAATGGTAGAGATCATTTCGCCACATCATTTATGAACTTCTCAAACTTTAATTTCTCCAGATCTCCCGTTTCCAACAATGCTCTATATTCCCCCAGAGAGCTGAGACAACTCTAACCTGGGTGGGATCCTTACAACAGGCTGGTAAAATGTTGCTGCTGCTGTACAGGGTCTTAGTGAGATCTGGAGTAGTGTGTACAGATTTAATCTCTTCAGTGAAAAAATGATGTTGTTATATTGGAAGCAGCTCAGAGATGGTTCCCTCAACTGATTCCTGCAATGAAGGTGCTAGCTTATAACGAAAGGATGATCACGTTGACCCAGTAGCCATTGGAGTTTACAAAAAATAAAGATGAACTTACTTCAACATCGATGACAGATGTATTCAACGAGTGAAGCGAATTACACAGATAGTGGAGGAACCATTCCGTTCTCCAGTGTGTTACACAGGAACAACAGGAGGATATTCAAGCCTTCGACCCTGTTACACCAAAACAGGATGAGGCTATTCAGCCCCTGGAGCCTGATATACATTTACAGAAGGAGGCCAATTAGCCACTTGAGCCTATAACAGTAGGACATGCTGCACCAGTATCCTGTTAAACAGCAACAGGATCAGTCCATTCAGCCTCCTCAAGTCTGTCACATAGGAACTGGAGGAGGTCACACAGTGACTGGAGATTGTTACACTGAGATAACAGGAGGCCATTCAGACCCACCGAGCCTATTGCAAGGGAATTGGATAAGGATAAAAACTATCTGAGACTTCTTTAATGAGAAAGTTCAAGTAATTTCGACACGTGTCTGTTGTATGGGAACAAGATAAGACCAATCAATCCCTCGGAACCATCTCCCGGATACATGAGGAGACCGTTCAATATTTCCATGGAGAAGTATGAGAAGATCCATCAGCCCATCAAAATGTTCGAGAGCAACAGTAAGATTCCATAATCTCCCAATCCTCTAAAGCATCAATAGGAGGAGGTCATTCTGGCCTTGGAGACGACAACATGGGAACACCAGAAAGACGTCAGCCCATCGAGTTTGTACAACAGCAGGATGGTGAGTCCATTCAGCCACACATGGCTCTTATACAGCAACTGGAGCAGATATCTTAAAGCATTGTGCCCATTAAATAGGAATTCAAAGAAAACGTAAAGGGTGTCGAAAGGGAGGAACTTATAATAATGGTATACATTCGGGACTAAAGTGTAACAATAAACCATTATAATTTAAGGCTAATTGTTAGAGTCCATTGTTCAGGACATTTGCAAAGTTAAACCACAATCCAGCATAGTCAACATGGTTTTACAAAGGACAATCAAGTTTGAAGTATTTGCTTGACTTATTTGAAGATGTCACAAAAAAGTTGGATCGTGGGAGATGGAACATATCTGATCTTCCTGAAGGCATTGGATATGTCGCTTCTCCAAAGAGTAAGTGGTAAGATCAGACAACATGGGTTTAGGAGTAATTTATTAGCTTGGATGGAGGATTGGTTAACCAACAAAATGGAGTCAGATGGATTAAATGTGTCATTTTATTTTGGCAAATGCAATTTGTGGGGTGCCATTGATTTCAGTACGCATGCTTCAACCAGTTGCATTGATGGTATTACTGTACTCGATTGACGGGAGAGAAAATACAATGCCACATTTTCAGATGACTCTCACATCGGTGGGAAATTACTTCGGAAAGATGATGCAAGAGATTTTAAAACTATATGGATAGGTTGCGTGAATAGGCCAACATTTAGCAAGGAAAATTAAAGGGAATAAATATCGGGCTATTCAAGTTGGCCAGTATAATAGAAAGACAAATTATTATCTAAGCGGAGAGCAAGTTCAAAGTGTTTAGGTGCAGAGGGATCTGGGTGTCTGCTTGCATATCACAGAAAACTTACCTGTGGGTACTTCAAGTAATGAGAAATGCAAGCATAATTTCAGCGTTTATTTGTAAAAGGATAGAGTAGAAATGTAGGGAGTGTTCGTGTAGCTATGCAAGGCATTAGTGAGGTTGCAACTGGAGTACAGTTTGGGTGTCCTGCAGAATGAGGTATTTCCATTGGAGGCAATTCAGAAGAGCTTCATTAGATTGATTCCATATTTGAAGTGTTTGTCTTATGAAGAGTAATTGAGCATTTTAGGCATATACTCTCGAGTTTATAAGAATGAAAGGAGATCTCATTGAGGTCTGTAACATTCTAAAAGTAATTGAATGTGTAGATATGGAGTGGATGTTTTTTCATGTGGCGCAATCTACAACAAGAGACTAGAGTTTTAGGATGAAGGGATGGCAGGAAAGTGGAACAGAGGTCGTATTGACATCAGCGTCATCGAGGGGTTGGATTCCTCACAGATGCTCCTTGTTCTTCTTCAACCCTTCGACAGTGTTTCACTGGAATGGGGGAGGACTGGGTATCATACACGAAGCAGGCACTCAGGATAAAGCAGTCTCAATCAGTTAGACAGAACGTAACCAGTAGGGTCACACAGTGACCAGCGCTGGGTTCTCAACTTTTTACAATCTATATTAATGATCAGGAGGATGGAACAGATATACAGATGCTGAGTTTGGTGATGTTGCTGTGGTAAACAAGAGATTAAATTATCAAGAGAGGGTGGAGAGTCTGCAAATAGATTCAGAAATGTAAAGGCAATAGATAATAGTTTAGCAGGTGGAATTTAACATGATTTAACCTGTCATTTCATTTCCAGGAATAACGGAAAGCAATATGTTACTGAAATGGAGAGGGATTACAGGACTTAATGATACTGTGTACTGGGGGGTTCACTCAGCCCCGTTCAGACATGAGAGGTTTTGCTCCATCCCTGATCGTCTGCTCCCAGACACTCAAAGTGACCCGCTTGCTCTCCATACACATAGGATACTTTGATCTGGTTGATTGGTGGTGGGGATGGTGTTTTGAAACGTGCATCAAGGGGATGGCCTTTATCCAAGATATATTCATTTCTTTCTACGTGGAGACCCGATGACGATGGGAATGGCTGACTGCTTCTGAATGAAGAGACCATGACTTCTGCTAGGACAGTGGGTATTCATCAACATGATGTAGTGTGCATGGGCATACTGTAACATTAATAGGGAGAGAGAGAGAGCTCCTTCAGTTCCTCTACCTCTCCGCATTGACATGGATACTCTGCAGATGCCATGGACACCATCGGGAATCCTACCAAACTGGATACAACCGGAAGCTCCCTGCTGAGGGAGAAACAATCTATTTACCTCATCCACCATATATACCCTCCATCACCGAATGATGACATTGTTGTTGAGATACTGGGAAATGATGGATATGTCACCTAGTCCTGCATGGAAAGTTCTGGATCATAGAAACTGAATGAAACTGTGACCCTAACAGCCCCTGGCAGCACTGTCCTCCCCCTAGTGTGAAGCTGCAGGTCGTGTTGAAGGAGGTGACACCGCTCTGTGACCAGCTCCTTGTTCAGTCATGGTCCCCTCACACTTTGATCCTAAGTTAAGTGGAGTTTGGGAAATTGTTCCTGGAAAATCCGGGGTGGATACAGCAGACCCTCTTCCCACACACACTCACTCTGTGGTTTCAGAGCTTCCCCTCTCTGCAGCCTCTGCTCCATTTGTTGTTCATTTTGCAGGCTCAGATGCTGTATCCACAGTCCCCATACTCCATCCAGAGTTGGGTCACCAAATCCTCAGATCTCACTGAATGTCTGAGGCAACTTACAGCACAACCTCCAGCAAAGCACCCCCTGCCCTTCCACTAAATTTTCATTTGCAGAAGCCAGTCAGAAGCCCCTCGCTACAAGTGTTTTGGACAAGACCAGATTCCCTCAAAATATTTCCAGAAGGTCGTTTAGACCCAAACCTTCCCTTACTTTAAATATAGATGTGAAGTGCGTGTTCCAGTTATGTCGTGACGAGTCAAACCACTCGACATTGAGCAAAATATAATCTATTCAAATGCTTTAGTTAAAATACAATCAAAGGAAATAATGTTTTGGGATAGCTTATATGTTGGAACACTTACACAAACAATAGATACTTTACCTTCTTGGTTTACACCGCTTGGCACAAAGATATATTCAAATACAGATCCGAACAGCAGTTTTCCAATCCAGGGGGAAACAACATCAACAGAGATCTCAGAGAGAAAAGCAGCTGGGGATCATGTATTGAAACTTCCAACCCTTCTGGGATCCCCAGCAGCTTCTGGATGCTGCAGCTAAAAGTAAAATGAGGAAATCTAGTCTGGGAGAGCTGGCCACTGTCCTTCCATTGTTACCAAAGTTTTAATGAAACCTAAAATCTCAGTTATTTATTTAAACTGTTTTCAGACAGCAGTTCTGCACCTCTGCCTTTAACACCTCTCTTCAAAATAAAACCCAAGAGAAATAACCTTTTTACAGTGATAGTATCCTCACAACTCCATCTTTAATAAAATAATCCATCAATACACAAAGGTGGATTCATTTTCGACCTCCTAATCTTCCTCTATTAGTAGACTGAAATGCATTTATATTACATTGACTCTGAGCATACAAATATTCACATCTATTTCGATTTCAGTCATTTTACTCCTGCCACAGAATGCCTTTGTCTTTCTTCATCCAAGTCTCCACACTTAGGTTTTATCGCCCTGTCGCCTGTATAGTTTCAAACTGAATGGCAGCAATAATAAGCTCAATCGAAACAGACTGGTATTTTTCTCCCTAAACTTCACCAAAAATTTTAAGGGGTTATGATCAGTGATAAAGATTTGTCTCAGGTATGTTATTGGCAATGTAAATCTGAAATGTTGCAACGCCAACACCAAGGCCTCCTTCCCCATTGTGGAATAAATCTGTTGATGTTTCCACTGGACACGCCAATCACACGTTACATAATGGAGTGCTTCTAATCTTTCCAATCGTCCTTTTGAATGACACAGCTCCTAATGTCTCAGCATAAAATAATTACATACTTCTGTACCTCTTAATGCTCTAACCTCTTTACCTGCTTCTCCTGGCCTATGCCAGTAAACCTTTACAAGTCCTCGCACATTCTTCTCCATCTCTCACAGAAACCAAACTTTGATTTCTGAACTCAATCATCATCAGCCATTTCAGCTTCTAATCTTGCTGTTTAAACTCTGCTCTTCCACACGAGTTTTCACGGCTGCAGGAAGTGAATTGTTGAACTTCTCCAAAATAAGAATCTTTCTAAGAGTGTCATAGGTTTGTTCTGTTTTTAATACCCTTACCACCTTTCAAAATTACTTTGTTTGATCTTTTCAAACTCAATGTGCGTTTAACCAGGGACCCTCTTTTAGATTCCTGTAACGCTGTCTGTCAATGTCTGGCCCAACCTCATATGCACTTCAGATGGCTTTCTTTACCACTCCATACTGGCCAGATACCTCCTCCATTAGGGATGCAAATACCTATCAGCTTTGGATCAAATCAATCCACATGGTCACTGGTGTCTGCATTTGTTTAGCCACTTTCTCAAATGAAATTCAAAAGGCTTCCCCATCCTTCTCATCAAATTTAGAGAATGCCTGGATGCATTTAAACAGAACCTCTTTATGCCATTGGTTACAATAGGGTTGCTCAACCGCACTATCCTCCTCATCCCACCGACATTCTACCTTCATCTCCGCCTTCTGTATCAACTTTCCCCTCTAATTGCTAACTCTTTAAGTTGAAACTCTCTGCTTTTCTTCTGTCCTTTTCTCTCTTTCTTCTTCGTTTCCTTTTCTTTTATTTCTACTTTTCATCATAATTCAACCTCTTTCAATTCCTTCTCAGGTTCAAAGACCATCATTTCAAATTGAATTCCAGCCATTTCCAAAGAGTTTGATGGCGGTTCCACGAAACGTAATTGCCGATCTATAGCTGTAATTATCTCTAATTTTCTCACAGACAATCGCAACCCCAACTCCAGGTTGTTGGTCAATTCCTAAAGCTTTACCGTCATTCCCTTTTGTAAAACCGCCAACTTCACTTTTCAACACCCAGAGAACTCTTAATGACTGAATCTTTAGATACAAAATACTGTTTAAACCAACCGAATTCAACATCCAGAAAAAAGAGACTATCAACTACCATACGCGACCTTTGAACCCAATAGCCTCCTGGTGCATACTCTCCAATGTCTGCATGATCTTATTCTGGATGATTTGGTTTCCTCCCATAATCCAAAGATGTGCATGTCAGGTGCATTGGCCATGATAAATTGTTCATATTTTTCAGGGATGTGTGGGTTAGTTGCCTTCGTCGGGGTAAATGTGTAATAATTGGATAGAGGAATGGGTCTGGGTAGGTTACTCCTCGGAGGATCGGTATGGATTTGTTGGGGAGAATGGCCTGTTTGCAAATTCTAAACCCAATTTGGTATTATCGATTTAGAACCGGACAAGAGTCCACAGTTTGCTATCGTCGAACCAGACTGTCTCAAACTGTTTAAAGAAGGTAGGTTGGATGCCAACCTTTCCTTATTTTAAAGGTAGATGTGAGTTGGGTGTTCCAGATGTCAAACTATTCAAACCACTCACCATTAAGCAAAATACAATATATGTAAACACTCTAATGAAAATCCAATTAGAAATGAAGATGAATTTAGAATAATTTTTCTATTGGCGATCTTTACCGAATAATGGATACAGTACCTTCTACTAATGAACTGTTCCAATATATCAATATCCCTTGGCAAAAAGGACCATTCAGACATGCATTCTTGCATACAGTTCTCCAATCCAGGAGGAAACACCATCAAGTGAGGTTCCAGAGAGAATAGCAGCCGTGGATAATTTACTGAAACTTACAACCCTTCTGGGACCCCAAGCACCTGGTGATTGTTATAGCTACAATATATAAAAAAACTAGAAATCCTGGTCTGTGCCAGCTGGCCATTGTTACTGCTATTTATTTGAAAACCCTAAAAGCCCCAAAAGTTATTTACTTGAGCCGTTTTCAGTAGGAAGTTTTGCCTTTAAGTCCTCTTACTAAAAAAAAGGAGAAAATAACCTTTTATTTAAAAAGTGGCAGCATTGTCAGGCAATTTATATGCGTGGTCCTTTACTCAGTGGGCTTCCTTTTGTTACTGATCGCATGGTCACCTGAGAGCGATAGCCACAGGTACAGACCAAGTTACAAGGTTGTTTCTCATAACTTCTGAAACACGCCTGTCAATGGACCATCACATGGGACATACAAGCAAGTGAAAAACAGCTTGACACACCCCATTTCATTATTTCTGAGCTACACAATGCCAGCACTCGATTCAATAGGGAGGCCAAAACCCAAGGCCAGGGAAAGAAAGAAAGGGACAAGAGATTCACATTAAAGACAGAAACAGACAGTTAATTAACTGAAAAGATGTTGTGGAAATATATGGAAAACGTCAGGGCAGTGGGACTAACTGGCGAAGTGAGATCTTCGAGAGTAAAATTACAAGAATGAGAACATTGAATAAAGACATTGTCAGATCAGCTGAAATGGTTTGTTACATCAAGTTCTCAATCTGCTTCACAGAACACCACAAACAACATAAACTGGGACAAGATGACAGCCCAGCATGGAGAGCTGTGCAGAGCATGCTCGTGTGTTGCTCAGTAAACTGCACTATCTGCACAGCATAGAGAGTATTGCAAACTTTACTAACATATGCTAACGATCCTCGCAACAGATAACTGCCGATAATTGGAACGTTTGCTCTCTCTGTGTGTTCATCAGAGACTGAGAGAGTGTGCGCGATAGGCGTGTTTGAATGCGAAACTCATTGTTTGAGAAGGAACGCACATGGAGAAAAAAATTTTAAATACGAACAACAGGCTTTTTGTTTATCAACAGAGAGAACGAGGGAAGTTTCATGGACAGATGAGATAAAGTGTTTGAGAATGTTAAAATAAAGGCATTGCCAGACACAACAGCAATATACATCGGCGTGCACATGAATGACAGATGGATGGGAGTTTGGTGTGAGTTCGAATCAGATTTGCTTCGGCAGGTTTGAAGCCGGGAGTGTCAGCAGCAGATTATTGGCTTCATTAAGATTGTATTTCATAGCTCAAGGTTCAAACAGCAGATGGAATAAACCAGTGAGATATATTCTGGAGTGGTGAGTATTTCAAGTTCGAAATGTTCAGGGTATGGTGTCAAGAATCAGCTCATTGTCAAAGGGATCTCCCACAGTTGTGACCTGCAGATATTGGCCAGGAATGGGATGGAGACAGTGGAAGGAAGTGGAGTTTGTAACCAGAAGAGTAGAAAGTGACCTCCATGCTCTTAACAGTAAAGGCAATGAGACAATGCATTGTGGTTCTCCCCTGAAACTGAATAGTTCAACATAGAGACCCGTGAGTAACACTGCCAGAACAGAGAGCGAGACAGGAATTGAACACCTTCATTGACGTAGTTAGTAGTGGTCTGTAGAGTGAATATCTGGATTGTGAGATTCAACAGGAACAATAACAGTGGCAGGAAGTGTAGACAATATCAAATAACAATAATGCACTCATAACCTGTTGATAGAAAACAAAATCTGGATAGTGACACTCACCAGGAACACCAACGATAGCCAGGAATGGATAATAAAAGTATTGAATAATGAAAAGAGCGAAATAGATCCGCAATGATAATGACATCCAATCAAATTCAGAAAGAAAACAAACATAATCGGAGAAGCTCCTGTATATTGTTGGAATATTCCTGTCTAATGTTCTCAGATTCTGATCCATTGTTGGAACATTCCAGTCTAATGTTCTCTGATTCTGATCCATTGTTGGAACATTCCAGTCTAATGTTCTCAGATTCTGATCTCTCCTCCCCTCTCTCTGGATCTGCTGATCCCTGTCAGTGCTGTCGGTGATGCTCCCGCTCATGTTATGGGTTGACACATTGAACGGAGCCCATTTATCATTAAAAGATGGAAAGCTTCCACTGAGATAATTAGAATCCATGGAGATTGGCATTAATCACAGTCACTGAACAAACAGGCCCAGTTAACCAATTCAATACATCACTTTTCATTTACTGGTTTTGGATGGAATGGATAAGGTTGCTGAGGGATGGACCATAAATCTTTCAATATTTTTAATGTTTTTTCCCCTTGTATATGAGAGTATTAACAGAACACTGCAGCGGTCGATATATGTTCCACTCTGTTTATGAAAGTAGGCAGTTATAAAATGACAGATCTGCTGCAGAAAAAAAAATGTCAGGTGGGCAAGTTTCTAGATACCTGAAACAAAGTACGGTACTTATTGACCAGTGTGAGGCTGCTCCTGGTTTTAATGCCCTGTTTTCAAATTCTTTCATAACCTTGAGACAGAACATTGAGACTGCTGCTCAGTTACAGGCCAAAGCAATTCTGTCCCTCTGGGCCCCTTACAGAGGGATAGGAGAAGGCCAGTCAGCCCATATTAACCTGTTGCTACTTGAAAAGGTAGAAAGTTGGAATATTGGCACATTTTGCCAACAGAATCATTCAAAACAAAGAGATTTGTCGTTGCAGCTGTATGAGGTGTCACTGAGAGGGCACCTGGAGTACATTGTGTTGTTTGTGTTTCTGTAACTGAAAAGGAATGGGTCTCCATTAGATACAGTTTACCGGCTGCTCGTAATCCACAGGTTGCTGTGTCTCGGATCTGTTACACAGGGACAGGAGGAGGCCATGCAGCCTCTCGAGTGATGTTTAGAAGAACTGGAGGAGGCCGTTAAGCCTCTTGGGTCTATTACAGAGGGACAGCATTTCCACTGTAATACAGAGGGACAGGATGAGCCTATTCAGTCTCTCGAGCCCGTTATAGAGGCACAGGAAGTGTTTATTTAACTTTCAAGTTTGTTATGCATAAATATTAGTTTTAAATTAATTATGGAATCGGAATTACCTGATGTCAACATTAAAGTTCTAACTTTGAACAAGGCCAATTTTGAAAGTGTTAGGTGAGCCCTGTGAAAGGCAGATTGGGATATCCTATTCACAGGTTAAGGGATGGTTGGAAAATGCAAGTTCATCAAAACTTGGTTTCAGAGAGTCCAGAGCAAACGTGTTCCTATTAGTGAGAGGGGCAAGGCTGGTGGGTGCAGGGAAAGCTGGATGGCTAGATATATTGATGTCATGGTCAAGGTAAGGAAGGAGGCATATGTCAGGTAAACAGAGCTGAGATCAAGTGAATCCCGAGAGGTGTATAAGGGCAGCAAGTGTATCATCAATCGGGAAATCGGGCCAGGAAAATGTGGACAAGAGATTGCTTTAGAAATTGGGTTAATGAGGCATTGAACAAATTCTACAAATCCTTCAATGGCAAAAGATTAACTAGGGAGACAATAGGGCCCCTTAAAGATCAGTAAGGCTACCTATTTATGGAACCACAACAAATTTGAGGGATACAAAACAAGTATTTCTCCTCAGTATTTAATGTGGAGGAGGTTACAAGAGCGAGAGAATGAAGAAATATGCAATGATACCTTGAAAAGTGTCTATATTACAAGGAGGTGTTGGACATTTTAAAACACATAAAGGTGAACTAATCCCTGGGACCTGATCAGTTGTATCCCAGATGTTTGCGGGAAGCTAGGAAATAGATTGCTTATGCATTTTGCTGATATATTTGTAACATTGATTTTCACAGGTGAGGTGTCAAAAGACTGGAGGGCTGCTAACATAGTGCAATTATTTAAGAAAGTAAAGAAAAAAACAGGTAACTATAGATCGGTGAGCATGACGTCAATGGTGATTAAATTGTTGGAGGGGATTTCGAGGAAAAAGATCGATATGTATTTGGAAAGACAAGGACTGAAGAGGGCTTTGTACATTGGAGATCACGTCTCACTGACTCGGTGTAATCTTTTGAGGAAGTGATGAAGATGATTGATGAAGACAGGACAGTGGATGTTGTCTTTATGGAATTCAGTAAGAAAACCAAAATGGTCTACATGGTAGACTGGTTAGCAAGGTTAGACTGGCTGGGATCCAGGGAGAACTCGCCATTTAGGTCCAAACTTTTCTTGAATATTAGAGACAGGGCGTGACAGTGACATTTGTTCATTAAACTTGGAGACCTGTGACCAGTGGCGTGCCGCAAAGATCAATAGTGGGTCCACTGCTTTTTGTCACTGATACAAATCATTTACATTTGAGTATATGAAGTATGGTCAGTAAGGTTGTAGATAATAACAAATTTGTTGGTGTCGTTGACAGTGATGAACGATCCCTCAGACCACAATGGGACTTTGTTTAGGTGAACCAAGGAGTGGCAGATGGAGTTTATTTTAGTTAAATGTGAGGTGTAGCATTTTGGCAAGACATATCAAGGCAAGACATATAGGTAGGGTCCTGTAGAAAGCTGCCAATCAAGGAGAATTCCATAGAAGTTATCGAATCCCCTACAGTGAGGAAACAGGCTTTTCGGCACATCGAGGCCACACCGACCCTCTAAACAGTATCCCTCAAGACAAACCCCTACTCTATCCCTCTGAACCTGCATTTCCCATGGCTAATCCACCTCGCCTGCACATCCCTGGGTACTTTACTCAATTTAGCATGGCCGATCTACCCTTATCTGTATATCTTTATACTGTCGGAGGAAAACATAACATCCGGAGGAAACTCGTTCAGAGACGGGGAGAATGTGCAAACTCCACACTGGCAGTCATTCAAGGATGGAGTTAAACCCAGATCGCTGCGCTCTGAAGCAGCAATGCTAGTCACTGAGCTACTGTGTCACCTTGTGGTTCAGGTTCTCCGTTCCTTGAAAGTGCTGTCACAGGTAAACAGTGTAGTGAAGAAGGCACTTGGTGATCTTCCCTTTATTGGTCCGTGCTTTGTGTCTAAACATTTTCACGACGCGTTGCATCTGTTCAGGACATTGGTTTGGCCACTTGTGTAATATTGCCTTTAATTCCAGTTTCCCTGCCGTCGGAAAGATGTTGTCAAACTCGAAAGGGTACAGAAGAGATTTAAAAGAATGTTGCAGGTGTTGGAGGGTTAGAGTTACAGGGAGCGTTTGGATAGGCTGGGGCTATTTTCAAGTGTTGAGGCTGGGGGGGATCCTTAAAGGGGTTTATAAAATCATGAGGGGCAAAGATAAGGTAAACAGTCTATGTCTTTTCCCAGATAGGCGAGTCCAAAATTAGAAGACAAAGGTTTAAGGTGAGAGGGGAAAGATTTAAGTCGGGACATGAGGGGCAACATTTTCACACAGAGACTGCTGCGTGTATGGATTGAACAGCCAAAAGAAGTGGTGGAGGCAGGTACAGTTACACCATTTAAAAGGCATTTGGATGGATACATGCATGAGAGATGTTCAGACGGAAATGGGCCAAATGCTGGCAAGGGGAACGAGATTTATTTAGGATATTTGGTTTGGCATAGACGGCCGGACTGAAGGATCGTTTTCTGTACTGTACATCTCTGAGACTCTATTGCCTTTTGAGTGTATAACACAGGAACAGGAGGAGGCTACTCAGCTTCTGAATTCTGTCAGTCAGATTGTTTGCTCATTTACTGAGAGCAAAATACAAAAATACATCATTCAGATTTTGATGGTGATTTACAGAATCAGGAGAATGGCTTTTAGTCAACAGAAGCTGTAAGGAATGTGAAGAGGCTATTCAGTCCCTCAGTTCCATTCCACAGGAGCAGGAGGTGAGCACAGAGCTATTGGAGCATGTTACACAGGAACAGGAGGAGGACATCCATTTTCACAGACTTGGGATCAGGAAGCAGTCATTCAACTGCTTGAGACTGGGACACAGGAACAGGAGGCAGTCATTCAACTGCTCGAGGCTGGGACACAGGAACAGGAGGGAGTCACTCAACTGCTCGAGACTGGGACATGGGAACAGGAGGGAGTCACTCAACTACTTGAGACTGGGACAGGGGAACAGGAAAAGGAACAGGAGGCCGTCACTCAACTGTTCGAAACTGGGCCACAGGGAAATCTGTAGGCTAGTGAGGCCCCAGGATCCTGTTACACAGGAACAGAAGGAGGTGCCTCACTTCCCACCAGTATGGGACATTTGGAGAGAAGAGGAGTTTGCTTGGAACAAACATAAATACATGAACAAGTTGCATTAGTGGTCCATTTAATCCTGCCCCACCATTCACTAAGACCACGGCTGATCAGACTGTGATTTCCTCATTCCATTTTACGGAGACTGTACTCTCTGCAGCCTCTGCTCTATTTGTTGGTCATGTTGCAGACCCAGATGCTTTAACAATAGTCACCATCACTCATCCAGATGGTCGGGTCTAAGGATGAGTCAGGATTTCAAGGGTCCAATAACAAGAATGAAAACATAAAATAAAGGTATAGTCAGATGTTTAGTTCTCTCACATTCGCAATTAAACTCACATAACCAGCCCGTCCATAATACATTAGGGATGGAGCACTGTGTAGATATGGCTAGCGTACTGCTGAATGCAACCCAACAATATCCAGAATGGAACTCTGTGCAGCCCACACCAATACTTGATCTATATTCCTGGGATAAATGTCCAGCGTGGGGAGATGTGCGGACCCCACTGGTTTATTCATATATAAACACAGGTAGTTCCAGTTTTCGGTAACACTGTGTTAGATCACTGCCCAGTGTGGGGAAACTTGCTGGAAGTGACAGGATGTGCAGCTCCCATCCAGTTACAGCGCCAGATCGCCACTGTACCTTGACAAGTTTTGATGTGAAAATCATTGCAAGGGAGAGATGTAAATGAAAACAGTTGAAACACCAATAGTTCTGATTAAGGCGAGTATCCCACAAGTATTTAAAGATGAAATAACGGAGATATTATCCGATGAGGTTCTGTGAATGGTACAAGGAAGGAAGAGGGGGTTAGTTGCCTCCAAATCATCAATGGGAATTAGAGGAACAAATATGCAGGGAAACTGGTGAGAGTAGCAGGAGTATTAGGATTGTCATAATAAGTGATTTAAATTTTCCTAACATAGACTGGGACATCCAGATAGTTAAGAACTTCGATGGAATGTAATTTCTTAAGTTTGTTCAAAAAAGTTTCCCAAACAGTATATAAAGGGTCCGACAAGGGAAGGGACACACTCGACCTACTGTTGGGAAATAGGTGACGGTGGTAAAGTGGGGGAGTATTTTGGGAAAAGTGACTGGCGTTGCATTAATTTTAAAATAGTTATGGGAGGGACAAAATTGGTCCACAGATTCAAGTTCTAAATTGGGGCAAGGCATATTTTGTTGGAATTAGACAGAGGATTGCAGTGTTAATTGGAGTAGTTTGTTTTCAGGTAAAAGGATGTCGGGCACGAGGGAGGGCTGTAAAAGTGAGATAGCTCGAGTTCAAGGTTTATATATTCCTGTGAGGGTGAAGAGAAAGTGAGGCTTGAAGAGAAAACCCTGGATGACAAGAGATATTCAGGCTCTAGCCAGCAAAAAGGAGGCGTGGTTCAGGTACAGGCAGCTGGGATCAAGGGCATCCCTGGAGGTACACAGGGGATACAGGAGTTTACTGAAGAAGGAAATCAGGAAGGCGAAAAGGGAGTATGAGATAGCCTTGGCTGAGACGATTAGAGTGAACCCAAATTCACTATAGTAAAGAAAAAGAACAACTAGAGACAGAATAGGACGCCTTAAAAACCAAAATAGGCACGCATGTGTAAAACTACAAGAGATGGTTGAGGTCCTCAATTTCCCCTCTGTGTTTACCATGAAGAAAGACATGAAGTCCTGTGACCTTTGGGAGGTTAATTGTCATATCTTGGTACTGTCGAAATCACAGTAGAGGTGCTGCTGGACATATTAGAATGCACAAAGTCAGATAAATCTCTCGGTCCTGAACAGATATATCCAAGAGCAGTGCAAGAGGTGAGAGAAGACAGGGGCCAAGGTCCTGGAAGACTGGGTGGTAACAAATATAGTGCCCTTCTTCAAGAAGGGCTGCAAATAATTGCCTGGGAAATACAGACCAGTAAGCTTCACATCTGTTTGCAGTAAACTACTTGAGAAGGTTCTGAGGTACAAGATATGCATGCATTTGGAAAGACAGAATTTGACTTGGAGCAGTCAGCATAGCTTTGTGCGTGGAAGATCATGCCTTACAAATTTTATTCGGGTTTTTTTGAGGAAGTGACCAGGAAAATTGTCGAGGGCAGGGCGGTCAACATAATCTATATGGATTTCAGTAAGGCCTTTCGTAAGATTCCACATGAAAGGCCGCTCTAGAAGGTTAGATTGCACAGACTCTCAGGTAAGCTGGCAATTTGGTGACGCAGTTGGTTTGACATTATAAAGCAAATGGCTATGGTGGAGGTATGCTTGTCGGATTGGAGGCCTGTGACAAGTGGAGTGCCTCAGGGGTCGGTACTGTCTCCATTGCTGTGTGTTATCTAGATCAATGATTTCGACGAGAGTGCACAATGCAGGTTAGTAAGTTTGCAGATGGCACTAAAATAGGAGGTATTATTTACAGTGAGGAACATTATCAGAAATTGCAGCACGACCTTGATCAGCTGGGGAAGTGGGCTGAGAAATAGCAAATGGAGTTTAATATAGATAAATGCAACATGTTTCATCTTGGAAAGTCAAATTCAGGTGGGAGTTTAATGGTGAATGAGAGGGCCTTAAGGAGTGTAGTGGAACAAAAGGATGTTGGAAATCAGGTGCATGGTTGTCTGAATTTGAGTCGCAGATATACAGGACAGTGAAGAAGGCTGTTGGCACACTGGCCTACATCAGGGCATTGAATATAGAAGTTGGGACGTTATATTGCAGTTGTACAGGATGTTGGTGAGGCTGCAGTTGGAGTATTGTGTTCAGGTTTGTCCTCCTTGACCTAGAAAGGATATTATTAACGAGAAAGAATGTACAAGAAATTTACAAAGATGTTTCCTGGGCTAAAGGGTCTGCGTTATAGGGAGAAGTTGGACAGGTTAGAACATATTTCTTTACAGCGTAGAAAACTGAGGGGGATTATATAGAAGTGTACCTCTTATCAAATCATGAGAACCATGCATAGGGTGAATATTTCAATTTTTTTTTGCAAGGTTGGAAACCAAGGACTAGAGGACATCTGTTAATGTTTGGAGAGGACAAAAATAAAAAGGAACCTGAGGGTCAACGTTTTTACATAGACTGTGTTTAGCCTTTGGTATGAGCTGCCAGTGGAAGTGTTTGAGATGGGTACAATAACAACATTAAAAAGGTATTTGGATAAATACATGGATAGGAAAGGAGCAAGGGCAGGGAAATGGGGTGAGTGTGGATGCACATTTTGGTCGGCATCTACCAGCTGGGCCGAAGGGCCTGTTTCCATGCAGTAGAAATGTATGACTGTAATTACGTGTGTTTCAGGATAGAGACAGAGAGGGACAGACTGAGAAAAAGTGTCATGGAAAGATATGTTCACAGGTTTTAGAATGCTGATATGAAGACATTTCGATAGTATCATGCAACACGGGTCAGTCTTATGAAGAATTATGAGTGAATGGAATAATGCTGTGAGTTCAGGCGATGGGGAGTTTTGAATGAGCATTTGTTCTGCAACTTTGTAATTGGGAGTGAGGACAGCAGAGTCTTCGGCTCATTGAACTGTATAAAACAGGAATTTGTCTCAGTGTCATTTTCATTGAGTGTGACAGAGGGATTGTCTGTGCGAAGCTGAGCTAGTTTCCTGGTGCTGTCCTATCGAACTCACCTCATTAAATACCACCCACCCCACCCAGCTCTCATTGAATGCCAGCTCGATTCTCCCATCCATCATGATTGGAGGTACTCATAGTCGCCAGGGTTTCCCGAGATATTCCGTGTTCCTTGTCACTGGTGCCATCTTTAAAAGGCCAAGGGGCATACGGCTGAGCTTTCTCAGTTTGGAGCTGCCCTGTACAGTTTACCCCGAGCATGGCAGATAGTTTGTTGACGGTGCATGGTGTGCATAGTGGATGGGCTAGTGCAGAGCGGGGCCATTGCCTTCTCAGAGGGGGCCATACCACCAGACCCACCGAGCATGGTCTGTGCTCACCACCAAATTCAGTGTAGCATCTGCGGCCTGAAGAAATGTCCAGCAAAACAGGACAAGCATCAATAACCTTCCCCGGTCTGTCAGGGTAATTGGTCACTGTATTCTCTCTGCTCCCTCACACTCACTGTATATCTGTTATAGCACGACCAAGGCTCATGCTCCACCACTCTCACTGCCGCATGCAACAGCTTTGCTCTCTCTCTCTCTCGCCTTTGCAATACCCCCCAACACAGTTAGAGAATATTCTGGAGAACACCGAATATGGAATGTTCCAGATAGTGTTCCAAATAATGCCCACTTTCAGGAAAATGGCAGTGCCCCAGTGTATAACCACATAAGAGGAAGGAGTAGAGATGCACTTTTCCAAATCACACATATTTCAAACCATGTTGAGGCCATTCAGCCCTTCAAATGTGCTCTAGCATTTAATAAGTTCCCAGCTGATCTGGTGCTTTTCTCAGATACTGGAGCTTTCAGTCATTCAACCCTCTGCGTTCCTGTCACTGTCCAGACGGCACTCAGGCACTTTTACCCCAATTTTCTTCAAGCGCCTGTTTGAGGGCATTTCCGATGGAACGCACTCTCCTAACAGTATATTCCATCAACTGTATAATTTCATGCAACAGTCAGCATGCTTTACACAGTCCAAACAAAAATATACTTTCATTTTCTTCAATCTGCAATTTGAGAGGGAGTGGGTACAATCTGAAGTGACAATATTTCAGTTGAATAAAGGGAAATATGGAGCTATGAGGGAGCAACTGGCCAAAGTTCAATGGTTTAATACCTTAACAGGGAAGACCGTGGAGGAACAATGGCAGATATTTCTGTGTATAATGCAGAAGATGCAGGATCAGTTCATTCCTAAAAGGAAGAAAGATCCCAGGAGGAGACATGGGCGGCCGTGGCTGACAAGGGAAGTAAAGAAACATATAAGGTTAAAAGAGAAAAAGTATAACTTAGCGAAGATAAGCGGGAAAACGGAGGACTGGGAAGCTTTTAAAGAACAACAGAGGATTAGTAAGAAGGAAATACGCAGAGAAAAAATGAGGTACGAAGGTAAACTGGCCAAGAATATAAAGGAGGATAGTAAAAGCTTTTTTGGGTATGTCCAAGGCAAAAAAATGGTTAGGACAAAAATTGGGCCCTTGAAGACAGAAGCAGGGGCATATATTACTGGGAACGAAGAAATGGCAGAGGAATTAAATGGGTACTTCAGATCTGTGTTCACTGGGGAAGACACAAGCAATTTCCCTGAGGTAACAGTGGCTGAAGGACCTGAACTTAAGGGAATTTCTATTTGCCTGGATTTGGTGTTGGAGAGACTGTTAGGTCTGAAGGTTGATAAGTCTCCGGGACCTGATGGCCTGCATCCCAGGGTACTGAAGGAGGTGGCTCGGGAAATCGAGGATGCGCTGGTGATTATTTTCCAGAGTTCAATAGAATCGGGGTTGGTTCCTGAGGATTGGAGGGCGGCTAATGTTGTGCCACTTTTTAAGAAGGGTGGGCGGGAGAAAGCAGGAAATTATAGACCAGTTAGTCTGACCTCAGTGGTGGGAAAGATGCTGGAGTCTATTATAAAGGATGAAATTACGGCACATCTGGATAATAGTAACAGGATAGGACAGAGTCAGCATGGATTTATGAAGGGGAAATCATGCTTGACTAATCTTCTTGAATTTTTTGAGGATGTAACTCGGAAGATGGACGAGGGAGATCCAGTGGATGTAGTGTACCTGGACTTTCAGAAAGCTTTTGATAAAGTCCCACACAAGAGGTTAGTGAGTAAAATTAGGGCGCACGGGATTGAGGGCAAAGTACTAGATTGGATAGAGAATTGGTTGGCTAATAGGAAACAAAGGGTAGTGATTAACGGCTCCATTTCGAAATGGCAGGCAGTGACCAGTGGGGTACCGCAGGGATCCGTGCTGGGACCGCAGCTTTTTACAATATATGTAAATGATATAGAAGATGGTATCAGCAATAACATTAGCAAATTTGCTGATGACACAAAGCTAGGTGGTAGGGTGAAATGTGATGAGGATGTTAGGGGATTACAGGGTGACCTGGACAAGTTAGGTGAGTGGGCAGATGCATGGCAGATGCAGTTTAATGTGGATAAATGTCTGGTTATCCACTTTGGTGGCAAGAACAGGAAGGCAGATTACTACCTCAATGGTATCAAATTAGGTAAAGGGGCTGTTCAGAGAGATCTGGGTGTTCTTGTCCACCAGTCAATGAAGGCAAGCATGCAGGTACAGCAGGTCGTGAAGAAGGCTAATAGCATGCTGGCCTTCATAACAAGAGGGATTGAGTATAGAAGCAAAGAGGTGCTTCTGCAGCTGTACAGGGCCCTGGTGAGACCACACCTGGAGTACTGTGTACAGTTCTGGTCTCCAAATTTGAGGAAAGACATTCTGGCTATTGAGGGAGTGCAGCGTAGGTTCACGAGGTCAATTCCTGGAATGGCAGGATTGCCTTACACGGAAAGACTGAAGCGACTGGGCTTGTATACCCTTAAGTTTAGAAGACTGAGAGGGGATCTGATTGAAACGTATAGGCTTATGAAAGGACTGGACACTCTGGCAGGAGGGAACATATTTCCGTTGATGGGGGAGTGCCGAACCAGAGGACACAACTTAAAAATACGGGGTAGACCATTTAGGACAGAGATGAGGAGAAACTACTTCACCCAGAGAGTGGTGGCTGTGTGGAATGCTCTGCCCCAGAGGGCAGTGGAGGCCCAGTCTCTGGATTCTTTTAAGAAAGAATTGGATAGAGCTCTTAAAGATAGTGGAGTCAAGGGGTATGGAGATAAGGCTGGAACAGGATACTAATTAGGAATGATCAGCCATGATCATATTGAATGGCGGTGCAGGCTCGAAGGGCAGAATGGCCTACTCCTGCATCTATTGTCTATTGTCTATTGTCTATTGTCTATTTTATGGTTATAGATATCCAATCATACTGTGTAATTCTGGTTATTTCAGTTGACTCACCATAATGATATTAAACCAAAAACAACTTCTAAATACGTCTTGTTATAAAATACAATTTCGAGCAGAGAATGTTTTTACCCTTGCTGGGCCCAAGGGCTTTTTTCCACACTGTAAGGATTCTACTAATTCTAAATCACTCAAGTAAGACACACCCCTTGCTGCCCACAGTTTAAACCTGGAATCCATTATCCCAGGATGACAACCCAGTATGCCAATTATACGGGTAAGAAACATGGTTTTGACTGTATTGCCCTCAATGTGACGCATTGTCATTCATGCTTTAACAGTATTGATAATTATTGGGTTATGACAATACTCCATAAATGTTATATCCGTTATCTGAACTGTACCACTTTCCTTGTTATGAGTGTTTCTCTTGCCCTTTGTCTGTGACTGTTTCTGTGTGTAACAGTTACACAGTCTCCCACTCAGTTGCCTGGACGGCATGTTTGTGATGTAGAGGGAGTTCAACAGCGCAGGTTCAGTTCCTCACACTGACAGAGGTTACCAAGAAGGGGACGCTGTCTCAACCTCACCCCATCACCCGAGATGTGGTGACCCTCAGGATAAACCACCATGAGTGGACTGTCTAATGAGAGTTCTTTGGGACTCTATTCTATCAATGCTAGCATTTTAATACTTTTAAAAATATCTTTATTGAAAAAGAGAATTTTAATATTATAATAAACCAATAACAACACAACTCAATTAACTGATCAAAATTGCACCCATGTGCATGTAAATACAAAACAAGTTAAAAACACGAAACGGACAGAAGAAAAACAAAAATTAAGAGTAAATAATTAATAAATAATACTGCTCATTGTAACAAAATGATAGCTCTCGTTCTTCAAGAGCATTAGCTGATATCCCTTTTTATGTTCATTATTTTTCCTCTTTGGATATAAGATTCATTAGATAATATCGTCATGGCTGTATAAAAGCCCTTCCGAGAGTGACAGATAAGCGTGTATCACGGTAATTCAAAAAGGTCTGCCATGGTCTTATATAAATCTCTGTTTTTGGTGCACCATGCTGGTGAGAATGGCCAAATGGATATTCTCCATGAAGAGCTTACGACGACCCAACAGACCCGGGCGGGGGGGGTGGGGGAGGGTGTTGGGTTTTTTTTTTGGGGGGGGGGTGGTGATTCAGACACAACAGAATGCTTTTCCTAGCACAGAAACTAAGGATACTTTTTCACTTGTGCATCTGTGTAAAGTACCCTGGGCAGGCCCAGGAAAAGAGAAACCAGGTCCATCTCCAATTCAGTCCCCTCGACCCACTCTATCACACCTGATACAGTGCTCCAATATATATGAAGCCTGCAGCAGGACCACATGCAATGAGTAAGAGTGCCTGTAGTCATTCTGCATTTCGGACATGCTGAAGATAATCCCATTTTGAATGTTGGGAGATAATCTAGTGTCAGATAGGCCATATGAAGAATTTCCAACTGCATGGAAAGGGTCCTATTACAGATGAAATTCTTCGAACATTTTCACAAATATCCTCCCATGGCTCCGAAGTGTTCTGAACCCCCAACTCTCTCTCGCAGACATCACAAAGCTGCACAGTCTTGTCTAAGAGGACACTCTCCAACTAATGATAAAGGGTACTGTGGGAGAGTGTATTCTAAGCAATAAGCAGCCTCTTCTCTCTATCGGATCTGTAAGAGTCTGGTAGAAATGTTTTTTTTAAATCAAATCTCTGCTCTGGAAAAGAAAGAGAAAAGGTCTCTACTAGCCAGTCCATACATACGAGTTATTTGATCAAATGACATCATTGTTTCTCCCTCAAATAGCACGAGGTGCCTCAGTAGTGAGCATTGCTGCCTCACAGCACCAGGGTTCCGAATTTGGTTCCGGCATTGGGTGCCTGGCTGTGTGGAGTTAACATATTCGAGGCCTGTCTGTGTGGGTTTCCTCCCACAGTCTAAAGATATGTTGGTTAGATGAATTGATTATTGATAAATCACCCATAAAGTGTTCAGTGATGAGTAGGTTGGGTCATTAGTCAGGGGAAATATAGGATGGTACGGTAATGGGTCTGGGTGGGCTACTCTTCAAAGGGTCAAAGTGGACTTGCTGGGCCCAAGGGCTTTTATTGACACTGTAAGGATTCTACTAATTCTAAATCACTCAAGTAAGACACACCCCTTGCTGCCCACAGTTTAAACCTGGAATCCATTATCCCAGGATGACAACCCGGTATACCAATTATAGGAGTAAGAAACTATGGTATTGCCCTCAATCTGAAGCATTGTCATTCATGCTTTAACAGTATTGATAATTATTGGGTTATGACAATACTCCATAAATGTTCTCATTTTGTCTAAGACCAGCAGACCAATAAGGGTTCACTTTGTCTGAGAGGGTTCAATATCTAATCCTATTGACGCCGAGTCCTCAGCGGCCCAGGCACTAACATAGGATAAAAAAGACCTGAATTCATAGCTTTTAATCTGGGAGATCTACTCCCCACAATGTGGGTTAGTTAAAATTTGGTTAGCTTGATAGAGAGTCGCTTATGGTGCCAAATGAAAGAGTTAACCAGCCATAAAATTTCCTAAATGTCTGTCTGGGAAACATCAAAAGAAGCTTTCACACGGGTTATAGTAAATGAGGAAGGACATTCATTTTAAGAACAGCTATCCGACCTAGCCAGGATATTGGAGGTGCCTCCCTTCTTTGAAGGTCTTGTTTAATTTTTCAAACAAATAGACATAGTTCACGTTAAATAAATGATCAAAAATGGATGTAATGAATATACTGAAATAGAGAAACCTCCCCACCCCCCCACCCACCCCCATCCATTTAAAAGAAAAACAGGATTTACCCTCAAAATCTGGTATTTTCCTAAGGCCTCCCATAGGCATGGCCTCCAACTTTGTAAAATTAATCTTAAAGCCCAAAAAGGCGACGAACGAATTAATGCATTGCATCACGTGAGCTGCCGAAATTGTGGGATTTGACAAAAATATAAGACCTTCATCTACCAACAACATAATCTTACGTGACTTCGATCCCATTTCTGGGGCAGGTATGTTGGGGTAATATTCCCAGTTGTGCAGGATGCCAGCGAACCTAAGATAGTTTCAGGGATGGGGAAGAGATCAACCCTCTTGTGCTATTTATGCGAGTTCAAGAAGAAAATAAAATCTCTACTTGTGAAGTAGAACTGCCTCCAGACATCCACCAGCTCTAGTTCTGCACACAAATCCACTAATTGCGTACATTATGACGAGGGTATTGGGGACCTTTGGACATTCTGTCCACCGTGGGGTGCATAAGAGAGTTGAAATATCCTCTACAACAATGTGCCACGATGCAAGATAACTTAATTTGGGAAATGCATGTACCAGGATTTTAAGCGGGTGCACTGGGTGGCAATTCAAAATACTGTATTAATTCCCACAGTTCAAGACTTTGAGGATCATGATCCTTCCATGAGTGTTTAATACAATCTAGTAATTTAAATGGAAGATTCTTACTATCCATTCTGACCTTTCCCCTACTCCTAGTATTAAAAGACGCGAAATAAACCCGATCATAGCCGCCCTGCTGTAATATCAAATGTTCCTTGTCATCACGGTGCATCTCCTGCAATAGAGCAACATCCACCCTCTTTGATTTTAAGACGAGCAATTACATTTTTCCTCTTGACTGGCAGATCACTACCCTTAATATTTCAGGTACACCATTTAACCACATTATAATCCATGACACATTGCAGCAACATTTGAATTCGAGAGAGTTTCACATCGAATTACACATCGCTGAGCATTAATGATAAAACACTCAGCGACCCTAAAAACGGTACAAACTATTACTACTACAACTAACAAGCTCGCAAAACTTTCCAAAGCTAAACACATTAAAAAAAAACAACGAACGAAACAAAATCCCAAGTGCCAATGACATTTTATATGGAAATTTACCCCGCCCATTGTGGGCGCCAACATATCCCAAAATATTATCTTCTGCCCACTACCAATATGGCATTCAGGGCAATTAATAACAAAAAACAGGCTTCAACTGTCCTTAGGTCGGCAGTCTGTCATCACAACTACCTTTGTAACTCCCTCCAGCTTGAGCCACACCTCCGACACAAGCAAAGAAAGAGAAAACGAGTAGTAATACTAATGAAGAAGTTAAAAGTGTGAACTCTACCCATCCCCGACTATAATTTAACACTGGTTAATACCAGAAAAATCCAACAAAATTTCTTTAAGGGAGAAACATGATCATCTAAACATCCAGCTTTCCTTAAAATATCCACAAAGTTTTCGCTTTCTCTGGAGAATCAGACGAGTTCATTGATCCATTCAAAGCAATACAGAGCACTGCTGGGAACCTTAAGGAATACTGAATCCTGAGTTCCCTTACTCTTCTCTTGATATCATCAAAAGATTTTATTTCCTGAATCACCGATGCTGAAAAGTCATAAAAGAACATAATGCTGGATCTCTCGTGAATTAAAACCATCGGAAACCACACTGAGCTTCCATCAGTCTTTGTTTATCCCTGTAACTATGTAACCACACAAGGACAGGGCAAAGATGTTGGTCTGAGTATAACCACCGTGCCGTAACCCAATGAACTTCGGCTTCGAAGTGAAGGAATCACAGCAGCCAGATCAAAGCTGACCACCTGCCATCTGGCCCAGCAGATCGACGATGTAAACATTCATCGTCCTGTCCCTGTTCTCGAGGTGGTCATCTTGTTCAGTTAAGGTCGGGACCTGTATTTCAAGGGGAAGGATCCTTTCCCGAGAGGAATTGATCACAGTCTCTGTCAATGCAGTTCGTCACTTGACATTGTATGTTCTGTTTCCAAGGCTGTCTAGTTGCTGCTCATGTTTTTGGACAAAGTCTGACAGCGGTTCTAGCCACAGCTGGACTTCTGTTCAGTCGTGCCTTCAATCATTTCACATAAGTTTGTGAACTCAGTAACCAAGGCCTGGTGAGTTACTGGGTCCATGGAACGAGCAGAGTGGGTTGCAGCTACAGCCTCAGGCATGCTCGATGCTTCTGATGGGTGCACCGTGTGTTGGGACTTACTCGATTCTTTCCCGTGTTTTATCATTTCCACTCGACAAAACGGGATTAATAAAGATTCTATAGCTCTTTTATTGTTGAATTTTAAGTAAATGGCTGGGATGGAGTGGGTTAGAGTACCACTTTGCCCGTTCTGTGATGCAAAGTCCAGCAAAGCGGACCTTTTGGATCGTGGCCATCTTGGACTCCCCCTTAAAATTTTATCAACATTTTAAATTCGTTTTGCACTTTATTAATGAATTTTCTGGAGCTGTGTCATTTGGTACCATTGTCTACATTTCCCGCCACACTGCACATTCTTGCCAATCCCCGATAATCCTCGACTCCGTTGTTACTTATGAAACTTCTGTCTGTGCCTCAAAAATATTCAATATCTCTGCCTCCATTGCTCTGCGGGGAAGAGTGTTCGAAAGACCTACAATGCTGAAAGAACAAAACATAAACCGCAAGACCTGAGTTTGAGATTAGTTTTTCTTTGTCTCCTTATCTGAGAAAGGTTATAATTACATTGGAAGCAGTTCGTAGATGTTTCACTTCTTGGATTCCAGGGATGAGGGCCTTATATTATGAAGGCTTTAACAGGTTACACGTGGAATGAGAGGCGATCTTATTGAAACATACAGGACCGAGAGGAGAGTGGATCAGAACTATACCCACTGGGTATAGTCCAAATTTCTTGTAATTTTTGTAGAATCTCTACAGTGTGGAAGCAGGCCATCCCATCCATCAAGTCCACAGTGACCCTCTGAACAGCATCCCCCCGAACCTTCCCCACCCCTTCTCTATCCATGTAACCTTGCATTTTCCATTACTAACCTACCTAACCTACACATGCCTGTGCACTATGGACAATTTAGCATGGCCAATCCACTCTAAGCTGCATATCTTTGGACTGTGGGAGGGAATTGGAGTATCGTGAGGAAACCCACACAGATTCCTGCACAGAGAATACTCAAATTCCACGCAGAGCATAGCCCAAGGTTGGTAGTTAACCCAGCTTCTTGGTAACGGGAGGTAGCAGTGCTAACCACAGATCCACCATGCACATCCATTAGTCCTATTAATTACTTGTGGCTGACTAAAGAAATCTGCCTGACTTGTTCCTATCACTGAACCTGATCCAGTCTGAGACCTTTATCATTGGCCATATCACGAACCTGGTTACATTTAAAATTTGTTGTGAGCAGTGGAGGAGTGGGACTAGAAAAGGAAACAGTGACACCCTCCAACCTCAGTCAGAATAGAAATTAGGAAAATTCATTCAAGTGGGAATTCTCTTTGTGATATATGACTCTTTATTTTATATTGAGGCTAGTTTCGTCTGGTTGTCCATAGACGGTGAATCAGGGATAATAGTACATGGAGATAAAAGTGTAGCTGGGATCACAATGAGATGAGCCACGACCTTATTTAGTGGTGGAAAAAAAAAACAAATTACTGTGGATTCTGGAATCTGAAACCAAAAGAGAAAATGCTGGAAAATCTGAGTAGGTCTGGAAGCATCTGTAAGGAGAGAAAAGAGCTGACGTTTCGAATCTAACTGACCCTTTGTCAAACCTAATAGAAAGGGAGTTATAAAGAGGTATTTATATGAGGAAAAATGCCTCGATATTTCTCCCCTTTATTTTTAGCTTTCTCTCCTTACGGATGCTACCAGACCTGCTGAGATTTTCCAGCATTTCCTCTTTTATTTACTAGTGGAGTAGTTTCAAAGGGCCGAATGGCCCATTTGTGTCCCTCAGCCCTGTGTTCTGATGTTCCATTCAGCCCTTCAGACCTGCTATATAGGGACAGATCGAGGTCACTCGGATGGTTAGGTGTAGTTTTGGAAAGGTATTTGGAAAATGCAGGCTGGGTTGGGAAGCGACCCCACCGCCAATCCCTGTTTCCAAATTTGCGTCATGTTACAGAACCAGATACGCTGGGATACAGCCCACATACCCCACCCGGGTTAATCCAAGCAAATCCTCTGCTCTCCCTGAATGCAACATTTCACAACACAACTTCCAGGAAAACAACCAGTTACTTTCCAAGAGCATAACATGTGAAATGAATAAATAGAGTAGGCTATTCGGCCCCTCAGATTTGCCCTGTCATTTAATACGAACATGGCTGATCTACTCCTGGGCTCAACTCCACTTTCTTGCCTACTCCGTGTGTCCCTCTATACCTCTCTGGGTTATGGAGTTCTGGACATTTACTACCTTCTGAGAGAAGACATCACTCTGTGTCTCAGATTGAAATCGATGTTCCATATTCGGTATCTATATTCTCGAGTTTGAGACTCCACCCAGGAGTGGAAACAACTTGCCAATACCTACCTTCTCAAGCCCCTTCTGTGTCTTCTATTTTTCAGCGGTATCACTCCTCATTCATTTAAACCCCAATGAATAATCGCCTCACCATTTTAGAGATTCTCAAGAACACAACCCTTTCAGCCCAGGAAGCTGCCGAATGAACCAACCTAGTTACTTGCTGCACCAACATGCTGACTTTATGTTTCATACATAGGGACACTCCTTTTCTGGAAGTCCCCTCCATTAAATAACAACCGGCCTTTTGATTCTCAGAGTCATCCACAACCTTGAATGTGCATTGCATTTAGCTTCCGCCATCAGGCGATCAATATAGAATGTAAATAACTGATTCTGGATTAGTGGTGCTGGAAGAGCACTTTAGATCAGGTAGCATCCAAGGAGCAGCGAAATCAACATTTCAGGCAAAAGTCCTTCATGAAGGGCTTTTGCCCGAAACGTCGATTTCGCTGCTCCTTATGCTGCCTGAACTGCTGTGCTCTTCCATCACCACTAATCCAGAATCTGCTTTCCAGCATCTGCAGTCATTGTTTTTACCTTGTAAATAACTGATGCCATTCGACTGATATTTGTGATACTCCAGCAGAAAGACCTTGAGCATGAAGATCCATTAATCCTGACTGTCCGATTTCTATGTGTTAACCAATCATCATCCCATGTTACCACATTCGCCGTCATCCTACGAACTTCAGTTTTGTGTAAGAACTTTTATTTTGTAATACTTTATGGAAAAGCTCTGGAAAGCCTGGTTTTTACCAGATCCACTTTATCATGTCCGCTTGTTACATTCTCTGGCATCTCCAGAAGTACTTTGCATGATTTTACAGGGCAAAGTATAATTTCCCTTTCACAAAACTACACTGACCCTGTGTGAAGCTTTTCTAAATGTCCTTGCTGGCCAGGTCTTCCAAATTAAGCTCAGCCCATCTGCTTTCATTTGGCCCATATGCCTCGAACTGTTTCCCATTCATATGTTTGTCCAAATGAGTTTCAAATGTTGCAGCTGTACATGCATTTACCACACTTCCTCTGGCAGCTCATTCCATACACACACCACCCACTGTGTAAAACTGTTGCTCCTTAGTTCCTTTTAAATCTTCCGTCTTTCACCTTAAGCTGTGCCTTGTATGTTTGAACTCCCCCATCCCGTTGAAAAGACCGTGGCTATTCACCCTATCCATACCTCTCATGATTTTATAAACTTCTACAATGTCACCCCTCAACCTTCTATATTCCAGTACTAACTTCAAGAACAAACATTTAAAGATACGCACTGCAAATTTGACACAATATTAAACATGGCAGTAAAACAATACACAGCCCAAACTTCATATTGTTATTTGTTTTTCTCCATATTACAAAATACTAAGACAGCAAGAAACGTTTAATCGTGACAATAAGAAGTCAAACACATGAATTCATGTGTTTGACTTCTTATTGTCACTAGTAAACGTTTCTTGCTGTCTTAGTATTTTGTAATATGGAGAAAAACAAATAACAATACGAAGTTTGGGCTGAGTATTGTTTTATTGCCATGTATAATATCGTGTTAAATTAAAAGGGGTGATGATCCTGACAGTGAAAACGTAATTATGGCCATATCTATATAATGTCACATAGTCAACATTCTCCCTCCTGGCCTCCCTTGTGTGATTGTGTCTTATTTAACTTGCACTCAGTAGAGAGAATCCCTTTCCCCAGCCAAGTCTTAATTTCAACCCGTTCGTTATCTCCTTGCTCACCACTGTTTAAAGCCTGCTTATCTTTGCCACACCCTCTTTTCACTGTCGCCCATCCCCACCCCCCCCCCCCCCCCCTCTGGCAAGCGATTAAAAATCCCAGTTTCCAATCCTTTTAAGTTCTGAAGAAGTGTCACACTGGGCATGAAATGCTCACTCTGTTTCTGTCTCTGCAGATGCAGACAGATCTGCTGAGTTTCTCCAGAAATGAATGGTTACAGAATAAATTTTCAATTAAACAAATAACTATGGATACTGCAAATAAAAGTACAAAAATTGCTGGAGAAACTGACAGCTTTGTAGAGGGTCACTGGACCTGAAAGTTTCACTCTGCATTCACTCCAGAAGATGCTGCAACATCGTCTGCAGTTTCTTCAGCAATTTCTGTTTTTGAACAATTTCCAAAGAAGTATGTCAAAGATGCTCAAACATTCCATCCAAATTGGAGCGCTGTACCATGGAGACTGAACGATAATGCATGGTGACAAGTTCCTTGATTCTGAAACTGCATAAGACAGGCATCATTGACACAACGGACATCTTAATCATGGTCAGGGCGAAAAACAGAGGGAAGCATATTCACTTCGAACACAGAAGATGGCATTGCGGATGAAACGTTGTTGAGTGGATGAAACCCCTCAACCTCATCATGATACCACAGAATCACAAATGCCAGTTTTCAATCAATTCGCTTCGCAGCACGTGACATGAAGAAACAGCTGAACACAGTAGATACGACAAAGACAATGGGCCCTGACACCATTCCTGCAATAGGACTGAAGACTTGTGCTGCACAACAAGCCGTGTCCCTGGGGAAGCTGTTTCATTCCAGCTCCAACTCTGACATCTCCCTGGCAAACTGGAACATTACTCAACTATGTCCAATCTCCTAAGAGGGGAATAACTACAATCTGACCATTTACCTCCCCTTTAGTCCCATCACAAAAGTCAAATTAGTGGGAATTCTTTTTGACAGAGCTTTTAAGCAGCACAAAACTAACCAGGCCAGTGTGGTTTCAGACAGTCCCCATGTGCAGATGGTGCTGTTGTGGAAATGTCAATAGATTACTAATCAAGACCAGGCTAATGGCCTGGCAGCTGATGGAAGTTATAAGTAATTAATAAAATTAATTAAAATCTGGTGTCAGTAATAGTGATCTTGTGTCCAATGTTGATTGTAAACATTGATCTTCACCAATATACTTCCAGGAAGTGAATCTCCCTTGCTTTCCTGGTGTGGCCTAAAATTGGCTCCAGCCACATAGACATGTGATGACTTTTTCAATGGTCTCTAAATCTGCTAAGCAAGACACACTATTGTATGAAACTGCTCCAAGATCTGAAAGGATATAACCGGACAGAACACCCGGCCCCAGCCTCAGTATCGGAAAAGGGAATGGGAAAAACAGTTCTGTTGACCCTGCAGAGGCCTCCTTACAAACATCTGAGAGCTTGTGATAACGTTTACAGAGCTTTCCCACAGACTGCACAGAAACATTGGGAAAGGAGGAGGTCATTCAACATATTGAGCTTCCCCCATGCTAATGCATGACCAAAGGTCTCCTCAATGGAGTTTTCCCCAAACACTGTTTATTTCACTGAATATGTTTAAACATTGTGAAATATAACATTGGAACTGCTGTCATCCCTTCGGTCCATCAATTTTGTGGCACCATTCAATATACAGGCAGTTCTCCGATAACACGCATTTATTAAATATGATATGGCTGTGACCCCTTGTTTTAGGCATGCTAGCCCGGAGAACTGTCATCCCTGCTTCCAATCTGTCTCGCCCTGTCAGAGTTTTATATATCTCACTGAGATCTCCACTCATTTTCCTAAAACCCATGGAATACAGGCACAGTTGCCCCAAACCCTGCTCCTACAACAAACCCGTCATCCCAGAGATCAGTCTGTTCGTGTTTCACTGCACTCCCTCAATGTCAGTTTTGTCCTTTATTAGGTAAGGAGACGAAAACTGCACACAATACTGCACAATGTTCGAGGTGAGGTCTCACCAAGGCCCTGTACAGCTGCAGTAAATGACCCTTACTCCTGCATCCAAATCTCCCTGAAATGAATGTCAATACATTATTTATTTTCCTAACTGCTTGCTGCTCCTGCAACATTGCTTTCATTGACTGGTCTACAGGAAGATCAAGTTTATGTTCAATTTTACAGCTCCCCACTTGCTGGGTGTATATGCACTGGTCATCGTGCCAAAGCCATTCCCAGTATTGACTTCCGTGTTCAGAACTGACTGTCCTACATGGACTCAGAGGGCTGCACAGAAATAAATAAAAATGCAGCTTAATTTCCTTTATAGAGCAACACTTTTTCAAACAATCTCTTTTCAAATGATAGGCTGCCAGTCTATTTTTCCCATCAATGTACACAACATTACACCTCTCCCAATGATCTCCATCTGCCAGGTATTTGCCAGTCACTCCACTTGTCTCAATCACCTTGGAGCTTTATTTACATCTTCCTCACCAACTCACAAGCTGACACCATTTAGTGCTGTCAGTGGACTTAGGAATATTGCATTTGAGCCCCTCAACCAAAGATATGATTTGTACTGGGAATAGCTGGATTCCAAATCCTGATCCTTGTTATATCATCCACGCATTCCGTTCAAAAATCATGGTTTTGTTCCTTATCAGTGTTTCCTGCCAGCTCTCCCAATCTAAAACCATGACCACATATTAGCCCCAGTCCCACAGGATTCGAATTTGCACGAAAGGCTTGGGGCTTTATCAAAAATCTTTCTGAGATTCCACTCGTATTGCATTGATACCTTCTCCATAAGAGATACCTTTTGCTAAAAGCCACTTTCTCAAATATGATGCCCATTTCATAAATCTCTGTTCACTTTGTCTATACCCATTACTTTCAATCCAATACTTTCTCTAAAACTGTTAGTTGCTAATTTCATTCTATTCCCTTTTTCTCACCAGACTAAAGTTCCATAGTATTGCTCGGAAGTTTTGTTTTTGTTTTGCTTTCTTCTGTGAAGGCATAACTGAAGTTTTTTTTTCATTGTTCTGCTATTTCCCTGTCCTCAATTATCCGGTAACAGACTGTAAGAAAGCTGCACCTTTTTCTTTTAATTTTGCCAATGATATATTTTCAGAAGATATTAGAAGTTCACTCATATAAGGTTTGATAAGATATTCTTCAGAAACCCATCAATTCCTATCTTAAACTACGCAATGATTGACCTTCCACAACCATACAATCACACAAGCACAGACTCTGTACCATCAGAAATACAGCACGGTCTAGATTAGCCCTACTTTCCGACACAAGGCGTTTAGCCGTGAGTCTTATGACATTTCAAGTGCACAACCGTGTATTTTCTAATGGTTGTGAAGTTATCATAACAACCCCCATCTCAAGAAGCGCATTCCAGACCCCAACAACTCTGTGTGAAAAACAGTCATCAAATCCGCACGAAACCTCAAACCTTTCACTTTAAAATTGTGGGCCTTTGACTAAAAGGAACAGCTGCTGTTTATCCACCCTGTCCATGCCCCTCGTAATCTTCTCCTTCTGAAACACGGCCCCCTCAGCCTTCTTTGCTCCAAACTAAACAAACCCGAGCTTATCCAGCCTCTCTCCATTGCTGATATGACCCATCCCAAGGAACATCCTGTTGAGTCCCCTCTGTACCCCCTCGAGTGCAATCACATCCGTCCTGTAATGTGGTTCCCAGAACTACACACCGTATCCCATCTTGGCCAAAACAAATTTCCGCATAGCTCTGATAATCTATGCTTTGATGAATAAAGGCTGTGTTAACGGTCCACTATGTTTTCTCAAATTGTGTATTAACTTGTGCATCACATTCAGGGATGTGTGGAGAAGCACCCTCTGACCTTCCTAGTGTGTTGCCATTCATTGAGTCCTCCCCCGTCTGGTTCCTTCTTCCAAAGTATATCACCTCATATTTATCAGGGTTACATTCCATCTGCCATTGATCCACCCATCTGACCATTCCATCTGTATCTCGCTGAAATATAAGACTTTCGTTCTCACTGCCAACCACCCGAACAATCATTGGATGAAACACAAACTTACTTATCACCCCGCCCCACCCCTCGTCCATATTCGCAGCTGCATCATTTATGATTACCACAAGTAATAAGGTTAAAAATCACACAACATTGGCTTATAGTCTAACAGGTTTATTCAGAGGCACGAGCATTCGAAGTGAGGTTTCTTCATCAGGTGTTTGTGCATTTTGATGAAGAAGCAGTGCTTCGAATACTCGTGCATCTGAATAAACCTGTTAGAATGTAGATGGTGTTATGCGATGTTTAGAATTTTCCAGTCCAGTCCAACACCAACACCTCCGAATCACAAATATTAAGGGGCACAGCACTGATCCCCGGGGTACACCATTTGACACTGGCCTTCAGTCACACAAACAGCCTTTTACCTCTACCTCCTGTCTCCTCCAACTGAAGTTGATTTGGATGCAACTTGGCAAGTCCTAACGTGTCCTAACTGCTACCTGGATATTCTGTTTCGCTTGACACACTTGCAGATTATCTGGGGATACTCCCTAATCTTGCCCTGCCAGCAGCAGGTTTCAATGCCCCTGTGTTTGTTAGTCCCCTCCAAGAGAAGAACGTCCTCCTTATTGCAGTCGTAACTGGTCTGTCCCAGCTCATGACATTATTTGCCTTGAATGTGGATTAGAGAGACAGGGAAGTATTCTGTTAATTTCCAACTTGTCACAGGTTTTGTGAATGTTCTACATTTCACGGTGAGCCAGCTCTCATTCTTTGAAGCGCTGGAGAAAATAGGCCGAGTTTCCTCATCAGGCAATCTCGCTATCTGAGGGATTAATCTGGAAAATGCCCATTGCACATCCTCTGTTGTCAGTATATTCTTTCTGAGATTCGTTCAGCAAAACTGTACACAATACTCCAGGTACAGTCCCATCAACACGCTGTGAAACTGCTTCAACATGTGTTAACATTAATGTTCTGACTCTCTTAAATGAAGGCAAACCAAACTTTAACTTTCCACTTTCATATATTCCTCCAAATCCCCTTCACATTCATTGCATTTACGAACTCATTATTTGAGTTCTTATAGAAATCCTTCCGAAAATCCAACATATGCCACTTCTCGTGGTTCCCCATTATCTCTGCTATAAGAAACAATTTCAAACAATTCCGAAGTTTATCAAATATGATTTCTCTATCAGAAATGCATGCTGATTCTCTCCATTGTTGCTGTAAATTTCTAAATATCAAAAATCTCAGCCTGTGTAATAGATTTCAAATGTTTCCCTACAGATGTCAAGTTAATTGGTCTCAGTTCTCCCCACTTTCTCTTTTTCCCTTTGCAGCTGTTTAGATCGCTTCCATTCATCTATTGTGCTTGGATCGCATTTACTAACTTCAATTTATCTACAATAGTTTCTGCCCTCTGCAGAATATACAGGAAAATAAAACACAGTCATCGACAGTGCAATTTATACTTCTATTGGTGATTTATTTCTGACATTTTGATAGGAAGTACATCTGACTTAGCAATGCTCTTTCCAGCTGCACTACCTTGTTCCTGATTTGAATTGACTTTATGTCTTTAGCTCCAGGAGTCCGATATGATCACTTGGTATTACTGGGGGATTTTCTGGATATTCCTCCATGAAGACAGATGCAATGAAATTGGTTGTTTTCTTGGCCATTTCCCTGTTCCCCACAATGACCTCTCCTCTCCCGATTCCAAATTTCCACATTTGACCTTGCTTTCATTTTGTTCCTTTGAAATATAGATCGCAGATTGATGCAGTCTTTGTGTTCCTGTGTGTTAGCATGTATGTTCGGTTTTTGATTTCCTTATCAGTTTCATGGCTTTCCTTTTTTGGATCGTTAATTTCTGAGAATTCTCAGGTTTCCACAATATCTGGAATTCTTCTGAAGTCACTTCCTATGATTAACATATTTTCTAATCTGTTATTTTAACCATTATTGAGTCACTTTCTCACTCTTTGGTGTTTGTACCTGAAATAAATAGATGTATTTTTCAGACTTTGCAGCATTTCTAAAAACTCCTGGTCCTGACCAGTTATATTCAGGAACACCACAGGAGGATAGGAGGATAGAGAAGAAATTTCGGGAGCACTGTTTGGCTCTTTTCTATCATCGCTGACGGAAGAGTGAGGTCCTGGACGACTGGAGGGTAGCGAATACTGAGCTGTATTCAAGAAAGGCTACAAAGATAAACCTGGGAACTAAAGACCAGCGAACCGAGTGAACCAAGTAATCTAATGGATATGTTACTTGAGAAGATTCAGAGAGATTGGATATATATGCATTTGGAAAGACAGGGTGTGGTTCGGAGTAAGATTAGAATGGTGCTGGAAAAGCAGAGCAGGTCAGGCAGTATACGAGGAGCATCAAAATTGATGTTTCGGGCAAAAGCCCTTCATCAAATTCAGCACGGGAGTTTGTGCTAGGCAGATCATGATTCACAATTTTGTTGGAGTTCTTTAATGAAGTGACCAGCAACATTGAGGAGGTCCGAGTGGTCTACGTAATCTAGGTGGATTCCAGTAAGGCCTTCAATAAGGTTCCACATGGTACCCTGCTCTGGAAGGTGAGATCGCATGGAATTGAAGGGGAACTGGCAAATTAGGTACAAAATTACCTTGATGGTAGGTAGCAGAGTGTAATACTCTAAAAATGCTGGTCAGACTAGAGGCCTGTGACTAGTGGAAATGCCTCAGACGTTGGTACTGGGACCATTACATATTACATATATCTATGATTTAGATGAGAATGCACAGGCATGATTTGTAAGTTTGAAGACGGCACTAAAACAGGCGGCATCACGGAGAGTGAGGAAGAATATCAGAAATTTCAGAAATTACAGTTGTATCTTGATCAGCTGGAGAAGTTGGCTGAGAAATGGCAAATGGATTTTAATATAGATCAATATAAGTTACTGCATTTTAGAAAGTCAAATCAAGTTTGGAGTTTCATGGTGAATGGTTGGGTCCTAAGGAGTGTCGTCGAACAGAGGGATCTTGGAATTCAGGTGCATGGCTCTCCGAAAGTTGATTCACAGGTAGACAGGACAATGACGAAAGCTTTTGACACACTGGCCTTCATGAGTGTATATCACTGAGTATCGAAATCAGGGAATTACGTTGCAGTTAATTGGATGCTGGTGAGGCCATACTGGTAGCGTAATGTTCAGTTTCTTTTTCAATTTGCTATAGTAAGTGTGTTACTAAATTGGAAAGACTGCTGAAGACATTTACAAGGATGTTACCATCTCAATGATCTGAGTTATAGGGAGAGTTTGGACAAGCTGGGATATTTTACTTGAGCCTGTATGAGGTTGAGGGGGATCTTATACACAGAAGTGTATAAGATCATGACAGGCATGGACCGAATGAATGTACTCAGTCTTTTTTTCCCAGGGTTGGGCAATCACAGACTAGAGGGCATCAGTTTAAGGACAGAGGGGAAAGAGGGGAAAGACTATAAGAGAGCCTGAGGAACAACTGTTTTACACACAGGCTGGGACACATATGGAATGAGCTGCCAGCGGAAGTGGTAGAGGCGTGAACATTAACAACATTTAAAAGGCATTTGGACAAAACACGGATAGGGAAGGATTAGAAGGATATGGAGCAATGACAGGGAAATGGGGTTAGCGTGGATGGACTTTTTGGTCAGAATAGACTAGTTTGAGCCGAAGGGCCTGTCTCCTTGCTGTAGGACTCTATGACTCTAACAATCATTGCTTGTCTCCCACTGAATGTTATGTTGTATTTTCCCAATTCACTGAAGCTAACTTGACCCTCTAGCTTCCAGTCTTCCATGATGTATAACCAGAATGTATATTGTATACAGGCACCGTGTAAAGTGCACCTTATTAATGCCACTATTCCTTAAATGCTGCTTCAGAGCAAGGTTATAAATTAGCTCGCCTGACCACATGACACCAAATCCCAAATAACCTGCTCTCAAGTTTACTTCACAACATACTCTTCAACCCACCTCATATACAATTATTTTTGAACATGAGCAGTCACTTAGTTAATGCAGTTTAGATGCAACTTGAAACCATCCAATAAGACTGCAGTATCCACAATAATTGCATATCTAATTTCCAGAGCATATGATACTCAGATTTTTCACAACTGTTTTGGTTTAGATATATGACACACCAATATTTGCTTCTCCTTGCTATTTGTAAGCTCCACTTGAACTGATTCTGTGGAATCTGAGGAACAGGGTCTGTGGCGTTATTAGTGATAGACTTGAACAAGACATTCGGGGAGGCTCACCTCGACTCTGAGATGATCTGAAAAAATGTCTATCAATTCAAGACAAGCAACAATATGCTCCACGCTCTGTCTGGATAAATGCAACCGCATCGATTTGCTCCCTCACACTCACTGTCCATCTGTTATAGAACCTACCCCCGAACAAGGTTCACACCCTATCTCCAAATAAGGCTCAGGCACGACCACCCTCACTATTGAACTCAGCAACATTCTTCCTCTCTTTCTCTGTCGCCTACTCAGTAGCTCCACACTAATAATACTATATTGGTTCAAACTGTCGACTGACTCCTCCCAGATACCTCACAATTCCCCCCACCTACACGGGCACAGAGAGCAGGGTCACCCTCTGCCACTCACCCTCCACCCTCCCTCCCTTTCTCCCAATGCAGGAGAAGCAGCCTGGAATAGGACAGCAAAGCTATTACAGTGACATACTACTGCCCCTAGCCCATTTGTTGCTCCCTCAATCCACCTCTCGAGGCTGATACAGAGATATACAGAGATACACTACTCCCCCACCCCATGTTTTGCTCTCTCAATCCACCCTTCGAGGTTGTTACAGTGATATACTGCTGCCCCTACTCCATGTGCTGTTCTCTCAATCCAACCCTTGATGCCGTTACAGGGTAGGGGACCACCCCATTCTGTCAAACAGAATCGTTACAGTGAAACAGAAGGAGACCATTCTGCCATTAGAAGGATCTACACAGGAATATAGAATGAAGTAATTCAGCTCATTCAGTACATTACACAGCCCAGGAGGAGGCCAATCAACCTGCCCGAACTGCTACACAGGAATAGGGAAGCTGTTGTTAACAGGAAATAGAGAAAAGAAATAAATGTTTATTTTCAGGTTGCAAAGCTGTAACTTGTTAGTGAGCTAACCTGCAGCGCCAAGAACATTGGGTGAATTGTCTATTTTGACATGAAGGATAAAACAATGGTAAACAATTTAAATGGAGAGCGATTGCAGAACTCTGATTCGGAAGGTTTCCATGTTCCTGGGACATGAATCACATGAAGTCAGTCTGCAGATGCTGCAAGTGATTTGGAAGTAAGTGCAATGATACAGTTATCAACAAAGGGTATCAGGTTTAATATCAGGAATGCTTTACTGCATCTGTACAGGGCATTGCTGAAACCATATCTGATACACTGCATGCGTTTTTGATCCCAGAAACTAAAAACAGGATATAATTCTTTTCGAAGATTTTCACAGAGGTTTCCCATTACTCATTCCTGGAATGAGGGCCTGTTATTATGGGGGAGTTATCAGTTTCGAACTTCCCTGGGAAATATTATTGAACCATCCATGACTTTCTGAAAAGTGCATCAGCTTGACGCATATTTTCTCTTGTCAGGGAGACTAAAGCTAGGGAATGCATTTTAAGAAAAAGGTGTATTGATATGGACATATGTGCTATGAAGACACCTACCAATATTTACAAATTACACAGATACATGAAAGCATGTCAATAATTCATAAAGTGGGAACATTTGTTTGCGATCGGAAGACGCTGTGTACAACAAAAGCAATGATTCACCTGCATATGGTCCATAATCAGGCTTTCAAGAGAATGTTCCACGAGATCGCACATGGTCCAGTTTGGTGATCAGTTGATGTTATTGTATGTGCCAACACAGAGATGGAGAAAAATGTTCCCTGCCTGAGAAGCAGCAGCCGATTGATCCCTCTCTCTTACTTTGTTCCGCCCAATAGCAAAGCGTGAGACCATAAAATCTCTGAGTTATCTTTGCCAGTTGTGAAGGATTCCTGGTGAGGATTCATGAGAATCTCTCCACTGCCTGAAACAAACGGATTTCAGCTAAATCCAACTATTGCAGAAAGAACTCCCATTACCAGCATCTTGTGTGAGCAAAATAACTTCAAAGGCAGAATAACGTTTGGGACACTCTGCCAATTTAACATTTGCTATGAGTTCAAAGTACTGTGTCTCACTTTTTTTTCTAGAAAATGAGCTACCCTGATGTCTATGTCATTGGCCACCTAACTAAACTGGTTGCATTTAAAATTTGTTGTAACCAGTAGGGTAGTGGCTCTGGATAAGGAAACAATGAGCCTCCAACATTGATTGGAGCACAAATGAGAAATTCTCAAAGGATTGTTCAAATGGAAATTCCCTTCCCCAGAAGTTTGTGGTGCCTGGATGATTACATTTATTCAAAGTTGTGTTGTATTCAAACATTTGACAAACACGTGAATGTAGGAAAATGGTGTACAGGCAGAAAAGTGGTGCTGAGACCACAATCACATCACTTTTTGAGTGGTGGAGCGGTGACAAAGTGTCTAATAGCCCACTCACGCTGCTCATTCCGATGTTCCTATGTTCCATTCAGCTCCTCACAGCTCCTTAAAGTACCAGATGGAGGCCACATGCTCCAAACCGGTTCCACAGTAACACAGGATATCATTCAATCACTCAAGACTGTCACACACGGTTTTTTGTGGGTTGGAAAATGTTATTTGGAAAACCAGGTTGGTTTCGAAAGACACCTCTGGTCTCTTTACAGAGTGTCTCCTCTCTGCAACTTGTGCTTCATTTGTTGGTCATGTTGGAGACCCAGATTCACTGTGAATACAGCCCCCATACCTCACCCAGAGATGATTCACAAAATACTTTACTCTCTCCGACTGCAACATTCAATAACAGAACGTTCAGGAAAATTACAATCATTAACTTTGTAATTAGAGAACATGCGAACATAAGGCGCAAGATTAGGTAACTCGGACGATCAAGCCATTGTATACCATCATGGCTAATCTACTGTTGGCATTAACTCATCTTTAATATCCAATTCTCCACACACCTTAGCTCTCTGACAAGTCAAAAAATTCATGTACCACCTCTTTGAATACTTTCCGTGATGTAACTCACCTCACTATATAGCCCAGATAATTCCTGGCATTGATTACCCTCTATGAGAGGAAAATACTCCCTACACATACTCTGTTGTCTATTGATATGAACAAGAGGTGAACACAGGGGCTCAGGAAAGAGTGAATGGCCTTGATAACAAGGCAGTATTTGAATGAGGATGGCATCAGGACCACCTACTTATTTGAGCTTAATGGGAATCAGGTGTACCCTGATTTTAGCTATTCTGTTCTTTTAAATGTCAGGGTCTTTACCCCGCATCCCTAGCAGTTCAGAAAGTGGCCAGTGTCTTTGTGCGCTCCCTGCATAGGGAGCATCCAGTGCCAGGCGATGGAGTGTGGGGAATCTAGGGGTGGCTTGATGAAAGGCTGCATGCAGTGACGGATGGACTCAGGGATTGAGAGAGACAGAGTAGGTAATCAGGGACATGCACTCACATAAGTAGGTGGGCAAGATTCCCAAGCACTCGGGGAGCCCGAGCACCAGAGCCACTTTTACAATAAAGCCGTCATACTTGCAGCAATTCTCTATCAAACACAAGCAAATATACTGTAGATGGCAGAAACCTGAAACAAACACAGAAACATATTGTGAAGAGAGAAAGTAGTTAATCCTCCCAATGCAGACACGGGGAGATTGCAAAAACTCCACAAAGAAAGGGTCCAGAGATTGGAATTGAACCCGAGTCCCTGACCCTGTGAGGCAGCAGTGTTGTGCCACCACGCTATGCAATGATGGGCAAGAGGATTAGTCTAGTTCCATTAATATATTTTCAACAGTCAGTTAACTGGAATGCTCTCACTCAGCCTGTCTAAGATTGGGAAGCCTTTATACAGCAGCAGATTACAATTTAAGAAGCAAGAAAGCGGTGAACAAGAAACATGTAAACTAGCTCGCTTAAGAAAAGGAGATTGCATGAGTTTTGTTAAGATATATAAAAGGGGAGAGTGAACATTGGGCAACCAGAAATTGAAGCTGACTGCAGAGAAATGGAGAACAAAGATTTGGAGAATGAATTGAATAGGTACTTTCCATCAATCCTCACAATGGTGGACACTACGAACATTCCAGAACTTCAAGCGAGTCAAGGGTGATGGATGGATGTAATGATCGGCGCTGAGTAGAAGGTACTGGGAAGCTGCAATGTTTGAAAATTGATAAATCACACAGACTGGACAGATAACAACCAAAGTTTTGAAGGAATTAGCGCAGGAGATTGTGAAACCATTGGTCATGACTGTTCAGGAATAACTATCATCAGACAGAGTCCCAGAGAACTGGAAAATGGATAATGTAAAATCTCTGTGTAAGAAGGAAGAAAGGCAAAATACAGTAAATAATAGGTCAGTTTAGCCTGGCATCGGTCGTTAATCGCGAGTTAGAGTGCATTGCTAGTAATGAGATTGCAGAGTACCTGGAGGTGCATGGTAAAATAGGGCTGAGTCAGCCTGGCTTCATCAAGGAGTGGTCCCACTGACAAGTCTGTCAGAATTCTTTCAGAAGATAATGAGCAGGTTTGACAAAAGGGAGAATGTGATCCGATTTGCTAATAGGGAGTGGGTTAAATTTGAATCTGTGTTAAATTGAATCATGTTAATTTATTGGTTACAACTTGCATAAGCAGATGTACAAAAACAATTAAAAATTGTAAAGGAACAATTCAATACTGGTTAATTAAAATAAGGATGGAGGGTCGGGTGATGTGTTGTTTCTCTATGATGTCGGAGTGGTCGACCCCACTGTGGATACCAGTGACCATGTCTGGCGTAAACGTTGCAAGCTAGAAGAACTCTGGCTCTGAGTCGATGAGCTAGAGTTTGAGCTTCAAACATTGCGAGGCATCAGGGAGGGGGAGAGTTCCCGCGATGCTGTGATTCAGGAGAGTTACACTCCTTAGATCAACTGACTCAAATTCAGCCAGTGGTTAGAAAACGGAGGGTTTGGCTGTGAGTGAGGCAGATAGAGGGATCCAGGAGGTAGAGTTGCAGGAAACCTCAGCCCCTGTCCGTGTCTAACAGGTTCAAGAGTTTTCTTCCCTGTGTGGATAGAAATAGGGACTGCAGGGAGGATGAGCATATTGGCCACACACCGAGTTGAGGGAAGCTTTCAAGTGGGGCAAGCGAAGAGAAATGTAATTGTAATTGGGGATAGTATAGTTAGCGGCATAGTGACTGTTCTCTGTGATCGGGATTGAGAGTCCTGAAAGTTGCATTACCTACTGGTGTTTGGGTAAGGGATACCTCATCTGGGCTGCAGAGGAACTTGGAGTGGGAGGGTAAAGATCCATTGGTCGTGGTCTTTGTAGGTACTAACGAAAGAGATAAAACTAGGGCAGAGGTTCTGCTAAGGGATACGAAGAGCTCGGAGCTAAATTAGAAAATTGAATCAAAAAGGAAATAATCTCTGGATTACGGCCTGAGCCATGAGCTAATTAGCACAGGGTCCGCAGGAAAATGCGTGGCTCAAAGTTTGATGTGAGAGAAATGAATTTGTATCATGGCACATTGACACCAGTACTGGGGAAGGAGGGCACTGTTCCGATCCGACGGTCTTCATCTTAACCGTGTTGGGACTAGAGTCCGAGCAAACCGCATAACTAGGGCTGCAGACTGGACTTTAAGTTAAATGGGGGTGGGGTGGTGTCAGTTTAGGGAAAATTAGAAAAACCGAATTAAAGGAGGGGTAAGACTGCAGAACTCAAAAAGAAGGCGTTTTGTATGTTTTCCTTTATTGGTCAGAGCATTGAGTACAGGTGTTGGGAGGTCATGTTGCGGCTATACAGGACATTGGTTAGGCCACTGTTGGAATATTGCATGCAATTCTGGTCTCCTTCCTATCGGAAAGATGTTGTGAAACTTGAAAGGGTTCAGAAAAGATTTACAAGGATGTTGCCAGGGTTGGAGGATTTGAGCTACAGGGAGAGGCTGAACAGGCTGGGGCTGCTTTCCCTGGAGCGTCGGAGGCTGAGGGGTGACCTTATAGAGGTTTACAAAATTATGTTGGGCATGGATAGGACAAATAGACAAAGTCTTTTCCCTGGGGTCGGGGAGTCCAGAACTAGAAGGCATAGTTTTAGGGTGAGAGGGGAAAGAAATAAAAGAGACCTAAGGGGCAACATTTTCACACAGTGTGGTACGTGTATGGAATGCGCTGCCAGAGGAAGTGGTGGAGGCTGGTACAATTGCAACATTTAAGAGACATATGGATGGGTATATGAATAGGAAGGGTTTGGAGGGATATGGGCCGGGTGCTGGCAGGTGGGACTAGATTGGGTTGAGATATCTGTTCGGCATGGACGGGCTGGACCGAAGAGTCTGTTTCCATGCTGTAAATCTCTATGACTCTATGACACTAAGTTATTCAAATCTCCGACAGAGACGCAGAGAGCATGGAAAGTGTTAGTAATCAAACTTCAAACACACAGGAAAAACAAATAACAATGAGAAGAGGAAAGGCTAATACAGGGCTGAACTGTTATATCGGAAAGCATGCAGTATAACGAATAAGGTAAATAAACTTGTGACTCATACACAAATTGGCAGGTCGCCATCATGGGAGACGTCGCTGCAAGAGGATCAGGACTGAGAGCTGAATATTCAAGGATATGCATCCTATCAAAAAGATAGGGAGTTGGACAGAGGGGATGGGTTTGTCTTATTATTAAGAAATGAAATTAAATCAATAATAAGAAATGAAGTAAGGTCAAATGTTATAGAGTTTGTGTCGGTAGAATTGAGAAATCACAATGGTTAAAAAAAAGTAGTTAGAGTTCAGTTCAGGCCACCAAACAGTAGTCAGGAGCTGGGGTGCAAGATACACAGGAGCTAGAAAGATGTGTAGGAAATACAAAGTTACAGTAATCATGTGGGTTTTCATTACGGAGGTGGGCTGGGAATTCAGGTTGATGGTGGTTTGGATGAAAAGGAATTTGTAGAATGTCTATGAGATAGCTTTTTGGAGCAGCTTGTGCAGGCAGACTAGATGAGGGAGCTTAAGGTGAAGGAAATCATAGGAGGCAGTGAATCATAATATGATTTAATTTACTCTGCAATTTCAGATGGAGAATTTAGAATCAGAGGTAACGGTATTAAAGCTGAATAAAGGCAATGATAGAGGCATGAGAGAGGAGTTGGGTAGAATTGACTGATAGAAGGGCCCAGCAGGAAAGACAGTGAAGCAGCAATGGCAGGAGATTTTTGGTGTTATTCATGATGCAGCAGAGATATACCCCGAGTAAAAAGTGGCATGGTACATGGAGAATGAGGTAAGTATGTCTGACGAAGGAAGTCATGTATAGCATAAAAGCAAAAGAGAAAGGATATAATGTGGCAAAGTGCAGTGGGAAACCAGAAAGTTGGGAAACTTCCAAAGACAAAACAGAGGGCAAACAAAGTAAAATATAGAGGGAGATTATTAAATATGGGGGTAAGCTAGTCAGTAAGATAAAGAAGTCTGTAAGAGTTTCTTTCGATATATAAAATATAACAGAAAGGCAAAAGAGGGCATTGGATTGATCGAAAATGACACTTCAGAGATAGTAGTGGGGGCCAAGAAAATGGCCGAGGAATTGAATAATTACTTTGCATCAGTTTCATGGTGGAAGACACGAATAATGTCTCAAACATTCAGGAGAGTGAGGGGCTAGAGCTTAGTATGGTGGCCACCACCATTGAGAACATGCTAGAAAAAAGCTGAATGGCTTAAAGTTGGTTAAATAACCTGAACCAGAGGGATTAAATCCCTGTATTATAAGGGAGATAGCTGAAGAGTTCGTTGACATGATGATGGCGATTTTTCAGGAATCACTCGAGAAAGGAACGATCCCAGAGCATTGGAAACCCACAAACGTGACATCTGTTTTTACCCAGGGAGTAAGGAAGAAAAGAGAAAATAAAACGCTTAACTTTTGACATGGGTAAGATCCTGGAATCCATTGTGAAGAATGAGATTTCTGAATACATGGAAGAGTTTGGTAAAATATGGCAAAGTCAGCATGATTCCATCAAGGATAAGTCAGCATGATTTCCATCAAGGATAAGTCAGCATGATTTCCATCAAATTTGTTGGAAATCTTTGAAGAAGAAATGAACAGGCTCGATAAAGTACAGCCAATGGATGTTATCCACCTGGACGTCAAGAAGGCCTTTGACAAGGTGTCACAAAGGAGATGATTGAGTATGATAAGGTTCCGTGGTGTTAGAGGCAAGTTAGAGGCATGAACAGAAGCTTGTCTGTCCGACAGAAAGCAGAGAGTGGGGATAAAATGGTCCTTCTCAGGATGGCAGCAGGTGACAAGTGGTGGTCTGCAAGGCACAGTGTTGGGACCATAACTTTTTACCTTATTCGTTAACAGTCTAGATGATGGACTGAGGGCACTCTGGCTAAGTTTGCAGACGAAACAAAGATAAGTCGAGAGTCAGGTCGGAGAGTGGAGGCGGAGGGGCTGAAGAAGGAGTTGGCCAGGTAAAGGGGTTGGCAGATGCATTCCAATGTCGGAAAGTGTGACGTTGGAAATGGTCTATTTCCTCAATGGGGAGAAGATTCAGAAATCTGAAGTGCAAAGGGACTTGGGAGTTAAGGTGCAGGGTTCTCTTAAGGTTAGCTTGTAGATTGAGGTAGTAGTTAGGAGGGCAGTTTCAGTTATTATTGATGGCATTTATTACGAGAGAAATTGAATATAAGAACAGGCAGTATACAGCTTTGGTCAGACGACATTTGGAGTGTTGCGCGCACTGTTGAGCCCCATATCTCAGGAAGGATGTATTGTCCCTGGAGCGTGTTCAGAAGATTTTCAGGGGAACAGTCGTAGGAGTGAAAAGTTTATTGTGTGAGGAATGTTTGAGTCTATACTTGATATAGTTTAGAAGGAAGAGGGGAAATGTAATTGAAACATACAGAATACTGAATGACCTGAACAGTGTGGATGTTCATACGATGTTTCCATTGGTAGGAGAGACTAGGAACCAAGGACACAGCCTTAGTTTAAAACGAATACCTTCTAGAACGTTGATAAGGAGACTTCTTTAACCAGGGAATGGTGATTCTTTGCAATTTATTGCCAGAGAAGGCTGTGGGGCCATGTCATTGAGTATATTTGAGGTGGTGATAGTTTTTTCATTATCCAGGGCATCAAGAGTTATGGGGAGAACGTCGGAGAATGGGCTTGAGAAACTTAGCAGTGATGATTGAATGGTGGTGTAGACTTGATCAGCAAACTGGCCTAATTTCTGCTCCTATATCTTATAGTCTTATGGTCTAAACCTTAAGGAGGCACCTTGCATCTCTGAGAATATGGATTAATGTCCTTCATGAATGTCAGTAGCTGGTGGGAATAGTGAACTGTTTTAGAATGACAGTATTGTGGCTGCTGTCGGGGTGGTGGATAATATGACATTCAGTGCAGGATCACACACCAACTGTACTGTATAAATGTGGGGAGAGTTTATTCAAAACATGAACCTCTCTGTCTCTCTCAATCACTGTGGGGATTGGGGGTTGTGGTGGGTAGGCGTAACGTCCTCAGAGGCACTTAAACTATCCAGATTCATGCATCCTGAGTGAAACAAAAGTGATGGAATTTATCACCTTCCCATTGTCTGTTTAGAATAGAAGGAGTGATTGTCCATTCCTCTCAAGGTTCACTGCAATCACCTCTTATTATCTCACAGCGTGACAGATCAACCTTCACTCACTCCTCATGGTGCCATCATCACAGGGATTAATCCGGTGGAACTCCTGTTTATTCTTTCTGTGATAAGGAGATCACTCCTTATAAAGGAGATAAAATCTGTCCACAATACCCCAAACACTGCCTCAACAACACTCTCAGAGTTGAACACAATAATTCCTGTCCCTCACTTAGCTGGTTCCATTTCCTTCATGTGACACAGGAAGCCATTCATTTACGATGCACTGTAACTGAGTTGGAATTTAAAACATCCTTACATCTGTCGGTCAACATCAATAAAGCCAGCACCAGAGATGCCTATAGAGATGGACATCACTCTTGGGGAGAGACCCAATCACAAAGAATACATATAAAATAGTGAATGGCCACCTACCTGAATGGAATTCACCTGCAGGAATGTGGGATACAGGCAGAGGAAGGGAGTTATCTTTCATTTTGGTCTTCCCTCACGGGATGTGTGCAGCCCTGGTCAGGCCAGCATGTTATGCCAGCCTTGAACTCAGTGGCTGGTTCAGCTGTTCCACAGGACAGTAAAGAGTAAAACACAGTGCTGTGGGTTTGCAGTCACACAGAGACCTGACCAGAGAAGAATGACCCATTGCCTTCTCTAATGGGCATGAGGCAAGCCGATATCAACAGATTATAATTTTGTGGCTCTAGATTATGAGCCAGTGAAGTAACCACCATACACTGTCTTTCCATCTTTCTAATTCTGTGCAGGGAACAACGTAAACATCTCAAGTGCAATTATTTTGCAATGGACACGTGGTAAGAAGGGACTTGAAACAGCTACATACGGAGATTAACAAAGGCACAAACAATGGTTTATTCAGGAGTTGTACTCCGGCTGAGGAGGAGACTGGGATGTCATGGTGGCGGTACTGAACTGGATTGGTGAGTGGGTGGATATGGAAATGTAAACTTGTGCAGGAGAAAATGAATCATGGAGAACAGTCTGTTTCATCCCCGCATATTGGTGCATAATATTTAAATAACCATTTGCTAGTTATAATTTGTAAAGAATGGACTCTTTGATTGGAACTGAAAACATTGACTTGCACCTTTCCAAAATTTCCATATCATAACCATCAATTCAGTTCAGACCGTTTCACTAGACAGATTGAGTGACATACCAGGAACACCAACTATAGCAAGGATAGGATAGTAACCAGCTTGAATAACCATCAGTGCATCTTCAACACGCGATGTTAATGATATCCAAGGCTGGAAAAGCCAGAAAAGACCCCAGGATAAACTCCTGTCCATTGCTGGAAATTTCCATTCGAATGTTCTCAGATCCTGATCCATTGTTGAAACATCCAGTCTAATGTTTCCAGATTTTGATCTCTCCTCCTTCTCTGTCTGAAGCTGCTGATCCCTGTTACTGGTGTGGGTGATGCTCCCGCTCAGAATATGGGATAACACATGGAACGCGTTCCCTTATTGATAGAAGAGGGAAACTCTCTGCGGACCCATAGGATCCATGGAGACTCATATAATCACAATCGCTGAACAAATAGCTCCAGCTAACCCTTTTCAATTTGATAATGTTTTACTAAAATTCAAAATAACTTTGAACATTGATACATTCAGGATGTGATATGTGAGTGTGACTGAAGGAAGGAATGTCGGAGGTGGCAGATTGATTGTGTGTAATCATTCAGTCTGCCTTGGATATAGAGGGAATTCCAGAGGTTTAACTGAACATAAACATGTTTCTCTGCTCATAAATGGGGAAATAAATCCTATAATTACTGATCAGTCATCGCAAAATCACTAAAACATTGAGAGAACATCTGTCCATGATCTGATGGCAATATGTTTATAACAATCAAACGGCATGCATATGTTAACAGAGAATTGTACGTGACAAATAAAATTCAGATTGTTATTCAAGTATCAGAGAGGGCAAGCGTGGATGTTGACGTTATCAATGTTAAGGAACTGTGATGAAGTATCATCTACTGACTTCAATTACATTGTAATTTTGACATTGGGGAAAAGACAGAAGATGGAGTGGACTGGGGGACATGGCTGTTCAAAATGGGAAGAGGTACATTGATGTTCCCCAGTTTTCACTATTGGAACGTTACTCTTTATAACTCATATGAAAACAGAGTCAAGGATACGTCTACAATGAGAAATTAGCAGAGACAATATTAATGAAATGTATTTATGCAATACAAAATACAGGGACAAAATGATTTTCTATACAGACCAAAATATGCAAAGTACAAAGAGATAAGATTGTTAAAATGCACTCCTGATATTGAGATATATAAACTGAAACGTGGATTAGAAAACTAGGATACTGGTGTGTAAACTTTATCAATCATTATTTGATCCACAGCGGAGCTGCTGATTTCCCCTCTGTCAGTGATACCCCTCACTAGATTCTCTGGCCCAGTCTCTCACACAGTATCTGGAGATGGGGTGGGAGTTTTGGGTGCGGTTATCATTTCCTGCTGCTCATGGCATAGTTTATTTTAAAAATCCACCTTCGCCATGGAACTAATCTACTGATCTATTGGGTTCTGCTTAGATGTCAGTAACCCAGCTCTGTGATATTATTGGAAAGAAATGATCTGGGATGACAGCTAGTGGTCACAGAGTATGGAACCCAGACAAAGGGCTTGCAGTTCAGAGGAATCTCTAAGTAAAACTTCCAACTTCTTTCTGTCCGTATTTATCTACACTCATGCTGTCTTCTGATTTATCTGACTTCACCCTCATCTGACACCTCTTCCTCTCCCACTCAGTCAATCGCTCCCCTTTCTATCCTCTCTCAGTTTATCTCACTTCACTTTCTTTTTCTCTGTTTATTTCTTCAAAGTTTGTGAGAAGATTTGTGAGAACAGCCAGGGAATTCTTAGATGCTTGTCACTCATCCACAGATTCAATCAATAAGCACACATTGATCCAATATACCGGCCACTGCAGCGGACAGCTGGAACTGACAACCGGAAGCGGGAGAGACAAATCACTATAAATGCCTGAGGAAACATCACAGAAGCGCTTCACAGGACGCTCCCACGCACTGAGGATGTCACCTAGACAGGGGATGCAACGTCTGCAACATAAATTCCCAGCTCGGCGAACAGAATCACCACATCTGTTGATTTCTCTCTCACACCAGCTATCTCCATATATTGTATCTCCAATTGTGCAGTTGAAGAGCTTGTGACCCCACAATGGGTTGACAGACCTCCATCGGTGTTATAATAATTCGGCAGTTCTCTGATCCACAATAAATACTTTAGGTGCCTGGTCAGATAAGCTGGTGCGGTGACAGGTACAGTGCACAATCACCCATTATCTCTTCCTTTTCTTCTCTGATGTGCAGCTGCCTTGAAATGTCTTGCAAACAAAATAGACTGAATGAAATTCGAGCAGTCCAGAAGACATTCATGACGGTGGATTTCAATCAGGATTTAATGAAGGTTGAGGATCCAGATAAACACAAGCAATGAAAGAAATACAGGGCAACACAAGAAATAGCAGCTGAGTACTACATTTGGTTCCAAATAGGCCTCATGGTATAATCGCTAAATTATCAATCCAGAAATTCAGCTCTTATTCTCTGGACCCAGGTTCGAATCCCGCCACTGCAGATGGTGGAACTTCAGTTCAATAATTTTTAAAAAGCTGGAATTAAGAATACACTGATGAGAATGAAATCATTGCCGATTGTGAGAAAAAAAATCCATTTTGTTCACTAATATCCTCCAATCAAGTAATCGTTTATCCTCACTCCAGACACAAAGTAATGTGATGACTCTCACTCGCCCTCTGAAATGGTCCAGCGTATCATTCAGTTATATCAATCTATTCAAAATCTCAAAGAAATAAAACCGGGTGGACCAACAAGTATCGATCTGACCACCGAAAAAGTCATTTGGAAACATCACTGTCGAAATTGCAAAGTCCTCCTTACTAACATGATGCTTTCAGACGTGAGTTGGGAAGCTTGGACTGGGAGCAATTGTTCCATGGAAAGGGCACTATAGACATGTGGAGACTGTTTAAGGAACAGTTGTTGCGAGTGATGCATAAATGTGTTCCTCTGAGACAGGCCAGAAAGGGTAAGATAAAGGAACCTTGAATGATGAGAGCGGAGGAGTTTCTCGTCAAAAGAAAGAAGGCAGCTTACGTAAAGTGGAGGAAGCAAGGGTCTTGCTCAGCTCTAGAGGATTACAGGCAGGCGAGGAAGGAGCTCAAAAATGGCCTGAGGAGAGCCAGGAGGGGGAAGGAAAAAGGCTTGGCAGGAAGGATTAGGGAGAATCTAAAAGGGTTTTACACGTATGTGAGGAATTAGAGAATAATCAAACAAACAGTAGGGCCGATCAGGGATATCATAGGGAACTTGTGTATAGAGTCTGAGGAGGTAGGGGAAGCCATAAATGAGTTGTTTGCTTCTGTTTAACTAAAGAAAAGGACCTTGTAGTGAATGAAACCATTGAGGAGCAGGTAAACATGCTGGAACGGATAGAGGTTGAGGAAGCTGATGTGCTGAAAAGTTTGACAACCATTAAGATTGACAAGTCGCCAGGGCCAGACAAGATTTGGCCCCGGCTGCTTTGGGAAGCGAGAAATGTGATTGCTTCGCCGCTTGCAAAGATCTTTCCATCCTCGCTCTCCACTGGATCCGTACCTGAGGACTGGAGGGAGGCAAATGTAATTCCTCTCTTCAAGAAAGGAAATAGGGAAATCCCCGGCAATTACAGACCAGTAAGTCTCACATCTGTCGTCTGCAAGGTGTTAGAAAGGATTCTGAGGGATAGGATTTATGACCATCTGGAAGAGCATGGCTTGATTAAATGCAGTCAACACAGCTTTGTTAGGGGCACGTCATGCCTCACAATTCTTATTGAGTTCTTTGAGGATGTTACTAGACAAGTTGATGAGGTTTGAGCGGTGGATTTGTTGTATGTGGACTTCAGCAAGGCATTTGATAAGATTCCACATGGTAGGCTCGTTCAGAAAGTCAGGAGGAATGCGATAAAGGGGAATTTAGCTGTCTGGATACAGAATTAGCTGGTCGACAGAAGACAGCGAGTGGTAGCGGAAATAAAGTATTCTTCCTGGAAGTCAGTGTTGAGTGGTGTTCCACAGGGCTCTGTTCTTGGGACTCTACCATTTGTAATTTTTAATAATAACTTGTATGAGGAGATTGAAGGATGGCTTAGCAAGTTTGCAGACGACACAAAGGTTGGAGGTGTCGTTGACAGTATAGAGGGCTGTTGTAGGCTGCAGCATGACATTGACAGGATGCAGAGATGGGCTGAGAGGTGGCAGATGGAGTTCAACCTGGATAAATGCGAAGTGATGCATTTTGGAAGGTCGAACATGAAAGTTGAGTACAGGATTAAAGACAGGATTCTTGGTAGTGTGGATGAACAGCGAGATCTTGGTGTGCAGGTACATAGATACCTTAAAATTGCCGCCCAAGTGGACAGAGTTGTTAAGAAAGCATATGGTGTTTTGGCTTTCATTAACAGGGGGGTTGAGTTTAAAAGCAGTGAGAGCTTGTTGCAGCTCTATAAAACTTTGGTTAGACCACACTTGGAATACTGTGTCCAGTTCTGGTCGCCCTATTATAGGAAAAATGTGGATGCTTTGGCGAGGGTTCAGTGGAGGTTTACTAGGATGCTGCCTGGAATGGAGGGCTTATCTAATGAAGAGATGTTGACTGAGCTTGGACACTTTTCTTTCGAGAAAAAGAAGGAAGAGAGGGGGCCTAATTGATGTGAACAAGATAATGAGAGGCATAGATAGAGTCAATAGCCAGAGACTTTTTCCCAGGGCAGAAATGGCTAAGACAAGGGGTCACAGTTTAAAGCCGCTTGGCGGAAATTATAGAGTGGATGTCAGAGGCGGGTTCTTTACGCAGAGAGTTTTGAGAGCATGGAATGCATTGCCAGCAGCAGTTGTGGAAGCAGGGTCATTGGGGACATTTAAGAGACTGCTGGACATGCATATGGTCACAGACATTTGAGGGTTCGTACATTAGGTTTACCTCACATGAGGATCAATGGTCGGCACAACATCGTGGGCTGAAGGGCCAGTTCTGTGTTGTACAGTTCTATGTTCTATGTTCTTACATCTGAGGGCTTAGTGCCAATATTGCGATAACCGGCTTACAGATTAGTCAAGCAACAGCCTGACATAGTCATGCTCACGAAATTATACCTTTCAGAAATACCCCAGACACCACCATCACCATCACTGGATATGTTCTGGCCCAAGGTCAAGACCGATCCATCAGAAAGAGCAGCTCAGTGCGATACATTCTGGAGGTGGTTGCTCTGCGAGTCCCCAAAATTAACTCCGGACGCAAAGAAGCCCCATGACTTTAAATTAAACGTGGGCAAAGCAGCCTTACTGATTATCATGTAACGTCATTCCTCAGTTGAATCAGTACTCTTCCACGTTGAACAGAACTTGGAGAAAGCACTCACTGTGAAAAGGGGCACAAAGTGTATTCTGGCTGAGGAATTTCAAAGTCAACCACCAAGAATGGTTTGGCAGCAGTACTACTGATCACGCTGGTCGGGTATTACAGGACATAGCTTCTAGATTGGGCCTGCAGAAGTTCGTGAGGGAATGAACGAGAGGGAAAAAACATACCTGACCTACCAACTGCAGGTGCATCTGTCCATGACAGCATCGGTAAAACAGACCACCGCACTGTTGTTGAGCAGGCAAAGTCTCACGGTCACATTGAGAATAAACTCTATTGTGTTGTGTGGCACTATTCCCATGCTAAATGGCACAGACTTCCAACAGATCTAGCAACTCAAGACTGAGCATCCATAAGATGCTGTGATCATCAATAGCAGAAGAACTATACTCCAGCAAAATCTGTAATGTCATGGCCCAGCATATAAACCACTCAAAAATCCCATCAAGCCAGAGGATTAACCCTAGTGCAAAAGAGAGTGCAACAATGGGAAAAAAAACTGCTCAAATATGTTCTGTACATAAAACACAGGGCAATTCAACCCAGAAATACCGCCTCATCATTATAATCTCCATCATCAATAAAGTGATGGAAGGACTCATCAACAGTGCTATCTAGCAGCACCTGCTCAGCAATAACCTGCTCAGTGACGCCCATTTTGGGTTCCACCGGGGCCACTCAGCTCCTGACCTCAGCACAGCTTTTGTTCAAACATGGAAAAATGAACTGAATTCCAGCACTTGAAATCAAGGCTGCATACTTTTAAATTTCGCATCAAGGAACCCAAGCAAAAAGGATATTGCGAGCAAGTACTTCATTATTGGAGTCATACCTGACAGATAGGAAAAAGGTCATTGTTGTTGGAGGTCAGTCATCTCAGTTTCAGAATATCTCTGCAGTAGTCCCTCAGGATAATGCGAATAAAGGTTTGCTCCATGAACTGGAATGTTCATTTTCAGACGTTTCCTCACCATATTATTTAAAATCTTCAGTGGCCCTCCGGATGGTCCAAACATATTCTGTTTCTTCATGAATGGCCATCTCTCCATCATAAGTTCAGAAGTGGGAATATCCGACAATGACTGCACAATGTTCATCACCATTCGCAAATGCTCAGGTATGGAAGCAGTCCTTGCCAAAATGCAACAAGATTTGGACAATATCCAGGCTTGGGCTGACAAGTGACAAGCAACACTCGCACCACACAGATGCCTGACAATTACCATCACCGGTAAGAAGCAATATAACCACTTGGTATTCAGCAGCATATTTGTCATTAAACTCCCGCACCCCCCCCCCCCCCCCCATCAATACACTTGGGGTTACCATTGACCAGAAACTTAGCTGGAATCGCCACGTAAACATAAGAGCATATCAGAGGCTAGGAATACTGCGCAAGTAACTCACCTCCTGTCTTCCCAAAGCATGTTCACCATTTGCAAGGCACAAGTCAGGAGTGAGATGGAATACTCCCCAATTGCCTGAATGAGTGAAGCCACAACGACACTGAAGAAGCTTGACACCATCAAGGACAAATCAGTCCAATTGCTTGGCACCACTTCCACAAGCTTTCACTCCACTCACCAGCAACGGTCAGTCGGAGCAGTGTATACTATCGACAAGATGCGCTGCACAAATTCTCCAAAGATCCTCAGAAAGCACCTTCCACTCCTTCGAGCACTTCCATGTAGAATGATAATGCAGCAGGCTTTTGTGAACGCCACCACCTTCAAGCTCCGCTCCAAACCAGTCAACATCCTGAGTTTAAAATATATCACCATTTTTTTCACTGTTGCTGGGTCAAAACGCTGGAATTCCATACCTTATAGCATTGTGGTTCAACGCACAGCAGATGGACTGCAGCGGTACAAGAAGGCAACTCAGCACCACCTTCTCAAGGGGGCAACTAGGGACGGACAAGAAATTATGGGCCCATCCAGTGATTCTCATAACCAAAAAATAAGTTTAAAAAGTTCCAAGTGGGGCACCTCGATGGGACAGGTTGTCTGATTTGAACACGAACAGGAAAGCAGTGTTTCTGATACTAACATTTTCGACCTTTCTGTTATTAGATAGGTGTTCAGTCTTCAATGACATATTGTTGCTGAGTGCTGTGATAAATTGCACCTGTTCTGTTAAATGCAACAATATTAGCGTAACAGGATCGATCCTTCAAAAGTGCCAGACTGAAAATAACAATAATCGTAGAGACAATGTACTCCCGGTAGATGAGACTCACAGATAGCCGCTTATATTCAACATATTACTGCGCTACTGGTTAACACTGTATCCTACCACCGTCTATTTTACAGGGGTTACCACTGACCAGAAGTCAAATCAACGTACAGATACAAGGGTTACAAGAGCACGTCAGAGACTTACAATTCTGCATTGAATAATATACTGTATGACCATAAGGGCATGAGATATATCAATTTGTTGGGCCATTATGCCTATCTCTTCACTCTGAAACTGTGCCATTTTGTCATAGTCTCTAAGATTAGTGGAAAAATCTTCTGTACTCTAACTGTATCAATTTTTGCGGTAATTGATCAATTTCAATCAGATGCGCCCCCCCCCCATTCTTCTAATTTCCATTGAGTACAGACACAGAGCCCTCAACTGCCGCTCATATAACAAGGCATCATTCCCAGGATAGATCATGTCCAACACCCGTAGATCCTTCCCCAGAACAGCTCATAATAATCCAAAAGCCGTCTGATCATAGCCCATTGCATTCTCAGCAGAATGTCTCCGCTCTGGTATTCTCACTCTCTTGAAATGAATGTTAACATTATATTTGTTTTCTGATCTGCCAACTGAACCTGCACATTAACCGTAAGAGAGGACGAGGACTCCAAACTTTGTTTGTGCTTCAGATTTCATGAAGCCTTTTAGAACATAGTGTCTGCCTGTATTCCGCCTACTGAAGTGCATAATCTCATACGTTCCCATGTTGTGTTCCATCAGCCATGTGTTTTCCCAGTGTCCTAACCTGTCCAAGCCTTTCTGCAGCCTCCCCACTTCCACAATATCACCTGCCCATCCAATCATCATTGTATCATCTGCAAACCTAGTAAAACTCTTCCTTCTGAAGCCGATTTCCCAACCTGATTCAAGAAGGTCAACATTATCCTGGTAAGTGAGAAAACACATGGACCGTGCCCTTATAGACTGCCACCCTGTGGCTCCCACCTCAATAATCATAAAGTGCTTTGAGAGGCTGGTCCTTGCCTACACCCACTCCAGTCTCCCAGCCTGACCTGCTGCCCGACTGATATAACGGGTTCTCAACGGATACTATACCCGAGCCCTGCACGCATCCCTGGAATATTTGGACATCAAGGACACCTACACCAGGGTCCTGCTCATTGACAAAAGCTCCACCTTCAAAATCATTTTCCCTGACAGACTAATCACAAAACTCCGCGACTTTGGTCTCGGTTCGACTCTCTGCAACTGGATTCTCAGGTTTCTGACCCACAGACCACAATCATGAAGATCGGTAAAATCACTTCCTCCACAATAACATTCAACACTAAAGCTGCTGAAGGATATGTTCGCAACACTCGACAATACTCCCAGTAAACCCACGGCAGTACCCTCAGCTCCCGACTGTACTCCCTATACACCCATGGCAGTGCCCTCAGCCACTTAACGTACTCCCTCCCTGTACACCCACAGCTGTGTCCTCAGCCCCCTACTGTATTCCCTGTACACCCACGGTTGTTTCCTCAGCCCCCTAATGTCCTCCCTGTACACCCACGGCTGTGCCCTCAGCCCCTTAGTGTACTCCCTATACACTCAAGGCTGTGCCCAGGCCAACTACTGAACTCCCTGAACACCCACAGTTGTGTCCTCAGCCCCCACTGTCCTCCATGCACACACACGGTTGTTTCTGCAGCCCCCTACATTTTTCCCTGTACTCCCAAGGTTGTGTCGTCAGCCCACTAATGTCCTCCCTGTACACCCACGGCTGAATTTCCAAATTCCAAACAACGCCAGCTACAAGTTCGCTGATGACATCACTATAGCAGTACGGATATCAAACAACAACGCGTCAGAATGTAGAAAGGAGATATAGGGCTTGGTAGCATGGTATATTGATAATGACCTCTCTCTAATCCTGTAAACGTAAAGGAGTGATCATTGACTTTAGGAAGAAAGAAAGGGAACACACTCCATCTACATCAACCGTTTGAGGGAGTGCAGAGCATCAAGTCCCTCGGACTGATGATAACTGACAACCTGTCCTGAACTTCTCACATAGGTCCGACAGTCGGGAAGGTTCAACAATGCCTCTCCTTCCTCAGTTGGTTCAGGAAATTCAGCATGCGCTACTTCTACAGATGCACCAGTGAGGGCGTACTGTCCAGGTGCATAACAGCCAGGTACGGCAACTGCTCGACTCAGGACCGTGAGACACTACAGAAGGTTGGGTGCACAGCTCTGACCAACACGGACTCTAACATCCCAACCATTGATTCCATTTACATGGCTCGTTGCCGCAGAAAGGCAGCCAACATCTACACCAGATTACTGAGGGAAGGGAGAGAGGAAAGAGCTGGGGCATTAATAGATATCTTTGTAGCATCCTTGAACACGGCTGAGGTCCCAGAGGGCTGGAGATCGGCACAGGCTTGGACCACAGAATGGCCTGTTTCTGTGCTGGAATGTTTTGTTCTAACATTATCAAAGAACCATCACACCCCAGTAATGGTCTCGCACACCTCTTAGAACATAGAACATAGAACATAGAAGAATACAGCGCAGTACAGGCCCTTCGGCCCTCGATGTTGCACCGATCAAAGCCCACCTAACCTACACTAACCCACTATCCTCCATATACCTATCCAATGCCCGCTTAAATACCCATAAAGAGGGTGAGTCCACCACTGCTACTGGCAGGGCATTCCATGAACTTACGACTCGCTGAGTGAAGAACCTACCCCTAACATCAGTCCTATATCTACCCCCCCCCCCCTTAATTTAAAGCTATGCCCCCTTGTAAGAGCTGACTCCATACGTGGAAAAAGGTTCTCACTGTCAACCCTATCTAACCCCCTAATCATCTTGTACACCTCTATCAATTCACCCCTAAACCTTCTTTTCTCCAATGAAAACAACCCCAAGTGCCTCAGCCTTTCCTCATAGGATCTTTCTACCATGCCAGGCAACATCCTGGTAAACTTCCTCTGCACCCGTTCCAGTGCCTCCACATCCTTCCTATAGTATGGCGACCAAAACTGCACACAATATTCCAGATGCGGCCGCACCAGAGTCTTATACAACTGCAGCATGACCTCAGGACTCCGGAACTCAATTCCTCTACCAATAAAAGCCAGTACGCCATATGCCTTCTTCACTGCACTATTTACCTGGGTGGCAACTTTCAGAGATCTGTGTACATGGACACCAAGATCCCTCTGCTCTTCCACACTACCAAGTATCCGACCATTAGCCCAGTACCCCATCTTTTTGTTACTCTTACCAAAGTGAATCACCTCACACTTAGCTACATTGAACTCCATTTGCCACCTTTCTGCCCAGCTCTGCAGCTTCTCTATATCCCGCTGTAACCTGTCACATCCTTCCTCACTGTCTACAACTCCTCCGACTTTCGTATCATCCGCAAACTTGCTCACCCAACCTTCTAACCCTTCCTCCAGGTCATTTATAAAAATGACAAACAGCAATGGTCCCAAAACAGATCCTTGCGGAACACCGCTAGTGACGACACTCCAAGATGAACCTTTGCCATCAACTACTACCCTCTGTCTTCTTCCAGCCAGCCAATTCCTAATCCAAACCTCCAACTCACCCTCAATGCCATATCTCTGTATTTTCTGTCGTAGCCTACCATGGGGGACCTTATCAAACGCCTTACTAAAATCCATATATACCACATCTACCGCTTTCCCCTCATCTACCTCCTTAGTCACCTTCTCAAAGAATTCAATAAGGTTTGTGAGGCACGACCTGCCCTTCACAAAACCATGCTGACTATCCTTGATCACATCATTCTTATCCAGATGTGCATAAATCCTATCCCTTACAATTCTCTCTAAGACTTTGCCCACAACAGAAGTGAGACTCACTGGCCTATAGTTACTAGGATTATCCCTACTCCCCTTCTTGAACAAGGGAACCACGTTTGCTAGCCTCCAGTCCTCTGGCACTACTCCTGTCGACAAAGAGGACACAAAAATCAAGGCCAATGGCTCTGCAATCTCCTCCCTTGCTTCCCAGAGAATCCTAGGATAAATGCCATCAGGCCCAGGGGACATATCTATTTTCACCCTTGCCAGAATTTCCAACACCTCTTCTCTACATATCTCAAAGCCATCCATTCTACTTATTCGTGCCTCAGTATTGATATCGACAACAATGTCCTGTTCCTGAGTGAATACTGACGAAAAGTATTCATTCAGTGCCTCCCCAATCTCTTCAGCCTCCACACGCAACTTCCCATTACTATCCTTGATTGGACCTATTCCTACCCTAGTCATTCTTTTATTCCTAACATACCTATAGATATGTTATTCCTAACAGATACCTGTATCTGTTAGCCTGACCTCTTCGATCAGGCTAACAGATACAGAAGCTTGAAAACACAGAGCAGCTGGTTCAGCAACAGCTTATTCCCAGCTGTTATGAGACTGATGAATGTACTCTCTAATCTCAGATAACGCTGATCTTGTTCGTGTTAATCTCGCCTCGCGCACGCCCTGTGCAGCGTAACCTGCATGCCTCTCAGACATGTTTTACAACCATTGTTCTGTACATCCTTGCTTAATATGAGTTGCCTGTACAAGTTGGTACATGCCAATGTAAATTCTCAACTCCCTTCCCCCAGCTCCCTCCAGTGCTCGCTCCAAGGTCTCTCCAGTCCTCACCCCCAGCTTCTCCCATTCCCCATCCCTAGCTCATTGTGACCCCATCCCCAGCTCCCTGTGTGCTTTGTCTCTCACTGTTTCTCTCACACTGTCTGTTTCCCTGTGTTTTCTTTTTCTCTGTCTTCTGTTTCTTTCCCTGAACTTACTATCTCCCCTTCTCCCTGTCCATATGACTGTTTGATTCTTGTTTTGTTTCCTTTCTCAGTTTAACTCTCTGTCCTTCTGTTTCCCTCGCTGTGTTCTCTCTCTCCTTATACGTGTCTGTCTCTTTTTCCCTCGTTGTGATGGTGATGGCTTCTCTAAAATTTTGAAGCATGTGATGGCTCTTTGGTTAGATGTTTGCAATTCAATAAACTCAATTGTGTTTTGGTATCTTGGACATAATTTAAATTTATTGGTTAAATTTCAATTGTTGTCAAAACAGCAAGCAGAACATTGATATCCATTTAACAACCATTGGTTGCATCTAAATATTTTGAAACTGTCTTCTCCCAGTGCTCTGCATTCTGACAACTGAAAGCATTCTGTTCATGTGCATAATAGTGTGACAGTAACTGCTCTTCCCAGGACCATAAGAAATTACAGACGGTTGTGTGCACAGACCAGACTATCATGGAAGACAACCTTCCAACCATTTATACTTCTCGTTGTCAGCGAAAGGCTGGCAACATCAAATATCTCTCCAAAACCTGTAATTATCTCCTACAACCTCTTCCAAAAGGGAGGAGATACAGAGGCATGGAAACATGGGCCTACATGCTCAGGAACACCTTCTTCCCTACTGTAATTAGACTGACGAATTGAAGTCTCTAACTTTTCAAATAACATTAATCTTGTGAAAGACGATCTTGCTTTGCACACCTCCTGTGCAGCTGCCACCTTGTGTGCCTCACTCCCCCTGTCTAAGTGCCCTGTGAGGCTCAAGGTCTTCTCAAGGGCAATCAAAAAAGTGAACTAATGCTGGCCCAGCCAGCGATTCCTATATCCCATTAATAAATATAAGAACACGACGACACTCAGGGAACACAGTTGGGATCAAATCGCTTTAAACATGATCTTAGATAGATAGAGATTTTCCCTCGGTATCTGAAAGTAGAGCGTTCCTACAAAGCCTTTCATAAACTGATTCAGCATAAAGCGAAGAAGCATTAATTTATGCGCGAAAAATTTACCTTCCTTGTTAAAAGTGAAAATCCTCTTCGGATTTGTTATGGTTAGTGAAAACAGGACCTAATGGAGGATTTTCGGAAAGGGAAGTGGCAAAAAGCGAATTTTTGAAAAGCGGGGTATACATGTACCGACATGGGCATGATATTCAGGAAGGTGGGAAAAGTTAAAAGAAATGAGGTGGATCTCACATTTTATTTCCATCCCAGCTGATCACCATTCCCTTTGTTTGCTCTTTGTCTTCTATCTCTCTCTTTCTCTATCGATTCAACTCACTCCTCCTGCCCTTCAAAGCAGACTTCCCTGTCACCAGCATTGTTCACACTATTTTCCAGCTGCTTTCAGTTCAGAAAAACTCCCCAGCACTTTCTGATCTTTTCTTTGCATTTTTTATGCAATTTCGGATCTCCAGCATCTTTCTTTATTTGGTTTATCCTTCAAATTTGTTATCCCATGGGAAGTCGGCATCTCTGCCAACGGCAGCATTTGCTAATCATCACGAATTGCCCTGACTCTAACGCCATTCCACAAGCCAATATAAAGTCAAGCTCAATGATATTGGTCTGAAGTCACACATAACCCAGACCGGGTAGTAGTATTGGACTTCTTTACCGAAGGTCATCAGTGAAACAGGAAGGTTTTCAGACAAAATGTGGGTTTTATGGTTGTTTTTCGTGAAATTCACTTTTATTCCAATTCTTATCATTTTTATTTAAGTTACACCATCAGCTGTAGTAGGACTTGAAACAAATCACTTGAAACCATGTCTTTCGTTTAATAAGCTTTGCTCCTGAATTACATCCAGCGACATTCCTACTCTGATACATTGTCCTAATCAAGAAGTAATGTCCGAGACATGAACAATTTTGTGATTGAAATACATGTAACTGGAAATGTGGCCAGAAGAGAGCTTGAAATATAAGGTCTGAATTTTACCAACGTGCAGAGAATGGTTTGTTCAGCCACAGCACTGACGCAGAGATGGAGAATGGGGATATTGTGAGCTGGAAGTGGACAGGGTTGGTGACATAGAGAACAAGAGATATAAATCAGTTCAGGGCAAAAAGCGGTATCGACGTTGTGCACAGATTTGTTCTTAGATGTTTGTAAGGGAGTGGTCTGCAATTCAGATGAATGGAGACTACAATTGAAATTGAAGATAAAAGATTCTTTCATTGGCAACTATAGATAACAGAAATTGCAATGAATTCAAAATTGTTTATGGGATTAATGAATGGACAGAAGTAGAGAACACCAACAATAGCGAGAATAGGTAATGATTTAGAGATGCCGGTGTTGGATCGGGGTGTACAAATTTAAAAATCACACAGCAGCAGGTTATAGTCCAACAGGTTTAATTGGAAGCACACTCGCTTTCGGAGAGTCACACCTCCACCATTGGTTAGTAACACATACCCTCCACCCAGCCCAAAATAATAATCAGCACCACAAATATCCGATATGGTAGAAATTTCCAACAGAGGAAAATGTTGAAAAGACCCAAGGAAAGTTACCTCTCCATTTGAGTAATTATCCAGTCCATTGTTCTCAGATTCATATCTGTCTTTTCCACGTCTGTGCAGCTGCTGATCTCTGTTACTGTTGGAGCTGATGCATCTGCTCCTGCACTGGGATAGCGCACTGAGTGAAGCCCCTCACCAATAGGACACAGTTACAATGCATGGAGACTGACATCAATCACAGTCACTGAGCAAACAGCTCTAGCTTTCAATACAGCACATTCAGTTCACAATATATCTGGACTGGACTGGATGCTCACATCGCTGGCTATTGGTCACATCTCCCATCACTAATTGCTCTAGTGAAGTCAATTGTGAGGGAGAATGATGGATGTTTTCTTATCGCAGCCTCGATGACTCTGCCCTGTTGTACGTTTGCAATGCTGTCACCATCTTATCCCGAATCTCCGCCCCTCCACAAAAAAGGAACACAATCAGGATGTTGTTACTGTGCTGATCTCTCCTCCACGGGAACAAACGCCACTGGGCACAATTGCCTTGAACATAGACAGGAAGTGTGGACTTCTCTGAATGGTCCTCTCACTGCTCTAATAAAGAAATGTTGGACCTTCCATATGTAATATGTATCAGTAATTAATTTATGCAAATTGACAAACATCTTAACGCAGTTTTATTTGCTGTAAAACAGTAATGTTTACACTTTTGTCCCCTCAGTCCAAAACCAAAAGTGAACTTATTCATTATGACTTGTGAATTAATGAGTCAGATTTACCTAGTGGATAGGGCGGAATGGGGATAGTGGCTGTGGAGACTGCATGGGGAGTACAATGATATCTCCCAGTCATCATCACTCTTTACGTCAGATAGAATTAAATATAGTTCACAACAAGGAACGAGCCAACGTTTGGGATATGCAATGCTGAATGACAATGTGAACTGAACAGGATAATTTTAAATGTGATAAAGTGAACTATATTTTATATACACACCATTGAATAGGGTCACCGCACCTGAAGCATTAACTTTGATATCTCTTCACAGATACAGCCAGACCTGAGAGCTTTCCCACCAACGTCTGTTTTTGTTTGAGATTGATCATATTGTTCAAATCTGGCAGGATGCTTATAAATAAAAGCAGATGCTATTAACAAAATGTACAGGGATATGGGGTCAATACAGGAAAATAATAGTAGAAATATCGCTCATTCCAAACTGGAAGAGACAATGGGTTGAGTTTTCACCATCTTTGCTGTAATAATTCTATGTTATGCATTGAAAGCTTTTGGAGATTGGGGAGACAAGCTTGTTCAATGAAGGACACAGAGTGTTCCATCATCAATAATCTATCCCTATTATTTCATGAAGTTCAACTGCCTCTAGATTGTATTTTCAATCAAAATAGATTTCCTGAGATTTAGAAGATGTCTAGATTTTTTTTAACTTTCTATCTTAAAGAAGAAACAGATTTCGGCTGTAATTCAGGTGTCACAGAAACAAGAAAGGACCACATTGTCCAAATATTACCAAGGTCAACATGTTGACCTGTCAAGCAATATGAAATATAGTGATAATGCAAACATGAAATACAAACAGAAAATGCGGGAGAAACGAAAAAGGTGAGGAAGTGTCTGCAGAAAGCAACATAATTAACATACGTCATATGATGTGACACTTTTCTGAAAAGTCCTATTAGAATCAAAGGTTAAGTTTTTGCATCTCTGCTCAGATGTTGCCAGATCTACTGAGTTTCGGTCCAGCTCTTTTGATTTCTTTCTTCTTTCTGAACTGTGACAAAGTGTCTGATCTGAATGGTAGCGTTAAAGCTGCTACCTCAGTTGAATCTCGAGTAATTTGTTATGGTTATTAAATAAGAAATTACAAAGTTCCTCTGTTTGACAGGGCTCTAAATATCAATGACGTATTGCATTGTGAGAACTTGCGATGAAAATGTGGAAACAAAACAGAAATTGTTGTAAATGCTCAGCAGGTCTAGCAGCATCTGTGCAAAGAAATCAGAGTTAACGTTTCAGGTCCAGTTCCCCTTTCGCAAAACTGATAGTAACACGGAAAATGTTGGTTTATATGCAGAAGAGACTGGATAGATCTTAATGGAGACTGTTAGGAGCTAACAATAGGGTTTGAGTAATGGATCATCAGTGGAAGAGTATGTAGCAGTACAAGGGGTAGTGCAAGGGGAGTAAGAGTGTAAGAAAAGAGTAGGACGGAACAGGAAGAATGGCAGATGAAGTTTTAGTGACAGGGAAAAGCTTGTTTATGAGGAAGTGAAATTGGATGAAAAAAAGTCACTGTACAAGAAAATCGGGATCTGGATTCCATTAAAAATGTAGAAAGGATTTCTTGTACTGTCGCTTCTATCACTTGATTCTTGTTCAAGTCGTACATGTGCTATATATTTCTATATCGCCATAAAGTGCAGACGACATGTTTCTTTCTCCCCTACGTGGTGTTTCAACATTTTTGATTTTTTTACAGTATGTATTTGCTTCCAATTCAAGGTGGATATGAGAATATGATTTGATCTTCTGCAGTTTGCCCATAATATAGAATTTATTTGAATATTTATCCCCATCACACTCACTGATTTTAAAAAACACTGAATGAGTCCATGTCCATCCTGCAGATGAAAAATTTCTTCAGCTCTGGCTATTGCAGGGAATGTTACAAAGAACAGTGCCACACAAAATGCTAATGTTCCAAACCCTTGTTTATCCTAAATCATTTACAATATTTATAAATAAAACATGCAGAGGGGCAGAGTGTAAAAGATGAATTCAACTCTGTGTCGAAAATGCTATTTGTGGCTCACTTATAAAATGTGTTAACTACATCACTCATAAATTCACCACAATAGGAAAAGCAAGAGACTGTAAATGTCAACTCATCCTCTGAATAACATCTGGAGAACAGGAAGGAAAACTTGGTTTGTTTGTGATATTCAGAAATGACGATTGTGAGAATGTGGAAGGTGGGGCGCAGTGGAATGATGACCAATGTTGTGAATGACACAAAGATGGGCGGGGTGGATCACAGTCAGGAGGAAAGTGTTAGGCTACAGAAGGATAGAAACAGATTATTCAGATAGTCAATGGTCTGATGAAATTTAACACCGATAATTTGGGAAGATGCAAGTCAGAAGTAACAAGACAAGTGAGTACTCAATAGTGAGTATGAAAGAGGAGGACTAAATTTGCTCCTTTTTTCTTTGCAGCAGGGAAAGTTGAGGAGGGAATATGGTACAGGTTTACAAGAGCAAATGGGGTATTGAGGGGATGAACAGACAGCAGCTGTGTTCCTTCTTCAAATGATCAAAAACAAAGAGACACACTTTTAAAGTGAATGTCAGGGGATTGACAGAGGATTTGTGGAATGTGTTTCGAACTGAGAGGATGGTATGAATCTGGAATGCTTTGTCTCGATGAGTGGTTGAGGCAAGTAACCTCACAAACGTTTAAAATGTCTTTGGATATGCACTTGTTGGCACAGACGTGAGAGGCCTGTTTTTCATTGCATGATTCTTTGCAGTGGCAGCCATGAATATTCTGGTGTATCCTGAAACAATAAACAATGGCAGTTGCTGCTTTGTTCCTTTGACTGTACTCAGTAAGTGGCTATATTACAAACCAGCATCATCTCATGCAACTTCAGCACTCACTCCATCAAAGGCAGCCCAGCCATCTCTGGGACCATCCAGTGGAATTCATATGCTCAGTGGACGCATTGTTCAACAACAACACTGACACTATTCTAGTTGTTTGCAAAAATTATTAAAGCTACAGCCATAATATGAAGACAGCTTTTCCTCCATTATAATACAGACCTCTAGCAATAAGGGTGTTATTTATCTGAAGCATAATAAATTCTTTCCCAGGTATTCACTTTGACAAGCAGCAAGTTTTCCAGTGTTTTTCTACTAGTTGTTTATCACGGAATTCCCCACCCCAAAATCTTTCCCCTTTAACATTTTCTTGTGCACTGTCTCCCTGATCTCACACACCTCACTCCCTCACATCCCCCACACTCTCTATCCTTACTTGTTAATCTCTGAAAAACCTGCACCTCATCTCTATAATTTAGACCAACTCCCAACTCACTATTTTGATTCCATCTCTCGTCATAGTCATTAGACTGGCCGTGCCTGATGTCCTATTCACCTCTACCTTCTGCTCAGTTCCTGATCTTCTGCTTTGGTTCTCACTCTACTGGTTTATTCAAATCCATCTGATTTGCACTAGCAAACCTCCCCAGAAGGATGTTGGTGCTCGTCCAGTTAAGATACAATCTGTCTTTTTTGTACAGGTCCCTACCTGTCCTGGAAGAGATCCCAATGATACAACAATCTGGAACTCTCATCCCTGAACTAGATTTTTAACAACATGTTAAGCTCTACTGTCTTCCTCATCCTTCCCTCTTTTCCACATGGCACGGGGAGTAATCCAGAGATTACAGAGGATTATTCTCTCTCTCTCTCTCACACACATACACACACACACATTCAAACACACGCAGAAAGAAACTATATTACTTTGCAGAAGAATACAAATAACCTTAAAATAACCGGAATGATAAGTGGAATGAAGTATTTAGTTAAAGGGAAGATGAGAGAAATTGTGCTTCTTCTGGATGTCAGTTTGCTCGCTGAGCTGGAGAGTTCATTTTCAGATGGTTCATCACTGTACTAGGGAACATTATCAGTGAGCGTCTGGTGAAGTGCTGGTGTTATGTCCCACTTGCTATTTATGTGTTTAGGTTTCCTTGAGTCAGTGATGTAATTTCCAGTATTCGTGATTTTATGTCCAGTTCTTTTTGTCAGAGAGTGTTCGATGGGATCAAAATCGATGTGTTTGTTGATAGAGTTCAGGTTGGAATGCTATTTTTCCAGTAATTATCGTGCGTGTCTCTGTTTGGCTTGTCCGAGATGGATATTCAGACACAGTCTAAATCGTGTACTTCCTCATCTGTATGTAAGGACACTAGTGATAGTGGGTCATGTCTTTTTTTCTGGCCAGTTGTTCATGTATCGAGGTGGCTAGTTTTCTGACTCTTTTTCCGATGTAGTGCTTGTAACAGTTCTTGCAAGGCTTATTCTTACTTGAGCATAACAAACAAATATGTGAACTACTTGCTTGTATTCCAATTACTCAAACAAATCTGTCATTGCTTTGGCTCAAATCTCTTTGAAAAGGTCTGACTTTTCACTCACACGATAATATGTTCATAATATGTGCATCGTTTTTGTTCACTGTCCACATTTCATATTAAACAAGATTCTTTCTAAAAATTAAAAGATTTCAAATTATTGTTCACTAAAATTTGATAGCAATATTCTAAAATTTGAGAGCACAAATCATTTTTTTAGTTGAATATTCGCAGTCCACGTTGAAGTATAGCTGTTTCTAATTCGCTGGCAAATAACTGAAGCTTGTACATGTCGGTGAGAAATTAAACTGATTGTTTATATATACATATATAAGAAAGCTAATTCTATTTGATTGTTCGATCGTTTGCTCACCCTGAACATGCAATCATTCAGAAGCCAACCACTTTCAAAATGTTGGAGTGACAATGCATTGTTTTGAATCCTGACATTGTATGTGTAATTCTGATCGCCAAAAGAGTTACATCCATGTTGTTTGTTCGATAGAAAATCAAATGTACATTCTTTATTTCTGTGTTAGAAAATCTTGACAGGAGTTTATGTTTTTGTTCCATAAATATAGAATCAACATAATGCTTTTCAGAGATTATAGTTCAGTCGAATAATCATAGTTGGCATCTTATTTTTGCCTAATTCACGAAACATAGCAAACATCTGATTAATACATGGGTCACCCAACTGATTGTATCTGAAGAAAGCAGCAGCAAATGACAAGTCAAGAATCGCGTTAATAAGTGAAATTGGCGGAGCGTGCGTGATGTAGAACACCAAACATACTCTAATGGCATTCAGGTGAATGTAACAATGAACAACATAACTGGATGTTTTGGGCTAACGCCCCTCCCCAACTTCCTAATTTCATACACATCTCTCCCGCACACATTCAACAATTGATAAGAGACGACAGGCTGCGTGAAACATAAAACACAGAACAGTACACCACAATATAGACCCTTAGACCCTTGACGTCCAGCCGAACCTTTATCCTACTCGAAGGTCAGACTAACTGACATATCCTTCATGTGCCTATCCAATAGTCACTTATATATCCCTAATGCAGCTGACTCTACCAACGCTGCTGGCAGTGCATTCCAAGCACCCACCACTCTCTGTGTAAAGATCCTACCTCTGACATCTCCTGAAATCTTCTTGTAATCACCTTAAAATTATGCCCGCTCGCGATAGCCACTCTGCGAGAACGACTCTGGCTACCCATTCTACCTATGCCTCTCATCATCTTATACACCTCTATCAAGTCACCTCCCATCCTTCATTGCTCCAAGGTGAAAAGCTCTAGCTCCCTCAACTTTTCTATGTAAGATATGCCCTCCAGTCCAGGCAGCATCCCGGTAAATCTCCCCAGCACCCTCTCCGAAGCCTCAATATCTTTCCAGTAATGAGGCAAGTAGAACTGAACACAATATTCGAAGTGTACTCTCACCAGAGCCTTTTGGCGCTGCAACATAACCTTGTGGCTCTTAAACGTAATCCCAGACTAATGAAAACATATTACATCTTAATAATCTTATCAACTTGGTCACACCTTTGATCGTCCTATGATATGGAACACGCGATCCCTATGGTCCTCCACACTGCCAATAATCCTGCCTTTAACCCTGTATTCTGCATTCACATTCAACCTTCCAAAATGAATCACTTCACACTTATTAGGGGTGAACTCCATCTGTCATTTACCAGCCCAGTTCTGCATCCTGTCAATGTCCAATTGCAACCTACAACAGCCCTCCGCCCGATCCATAACTCCAACATCTTTGTTACATCATAAAACTTACTAAATTACAATTCACTTTATCATCCAAGTCATTTGTAAAAATCACAAACAACAGCAGTCCCATAACTGATTCCTGAAGAACGCCACTGGTCACCAAGCTCCAGGCTGAATACTTTCCATGTTCTACCACCATCAGTCTTCGACAGGCCAGACAATTTTGTATCCATACAGACAGTTTTCCTGGTTTCCCTGCATCCCATGCCTCCTTACTTTCAGAATGAGCCGACCTTATGGTAACTTATCAACCATATGGCTAAAATTCATTTCCATCACATCCACTGCTCTACCTTCAATGTGCTTGATCCCATCCTGAAAGAATTCAATAAGTTGTGTGAGGCATGACTTGTCCCTCAAAAAGCCATGCTGACTATCTCTAATCAAACTATGATTTTCCAAGTAATCATAAATTCTGTCTCTCAGAATCCTTTCCAATAATTTGCCCAATACAGAAGTAAGACTGTCTGGCCTGTATTTCACAGGATTATTCCTATTGCCTTTCCTGAATAAGAGAATAACTTTTGTCACCCTCCAATCATCAGGCAGTATTTCACTGGACAGTGCGGACACAAAGATCATCGCCAAAGGCGCAGCAATCTCTTCCCTCAGTTCCACTGACAACCTCTATTGCTTCCTGTATGGCCCAGGGGACTTATCTATCCTTCTGTTTGGACTTCACTCATTCTGTACTTCACCTCACTTTATCTGCTCCCTGTCCAACCAACTGATTGACTGCTTTCCATTTCAGGGCTATATACAGTGCTCCCCTCCTGAGCAAGTTAAATTCCAAATATTCTATGAATCATGGAATGGAAAAAAATTGAACATACCAATGCCATCCTGATGAAGGGCTTATGCCCAAAGCTTTCACTCTCCTGCTCCTTGGCTACATCTTGACTCGTTGTGTTTTACCAGCACCACACTTTTCGACTCTGATCTCCAGCATCTGCAGTCCTCACTTTCTCCATTACTAAGGGCTGATCCCGCTGCACACTGAGCAGGGAATTAATCAGCAGGAATTCATTGTATTTGAAGCTGACTGTTCAGTATTAAAAATAAATTACAATTCAACGATTATTCATACAGTCCCAGAGTTACAGTTTTAGTTCATGGAAGGGCAGCTTGATTACAAAAAGTAATTGGCTGAAGAACTCCGAGATACAGAGTATTCCAGGTGCTATATTCCAGGCTGGATGTCCTTTGCCATAATGCTGGTAATATTATCAGATCTTCAGATTTGATAAGGGAACGAGCTGACATGGGGAAGTGGATATTTTTGCCATCACATAGATGCATTTGAGGGAGGTCAGAGCTGACAACTCAATATTCTGTGGTACAAGAACTATGGGCAGCAGAGGAGAGGGGTAAAAGACAAGGTGGTGTTGCCTTATTAATTATGGAGTCAAAGACTGCAGTAAGGACGGATGATATCTTGGAAGGGCATTCAAATGACGGTTTGTGGGTTGGAATTAGGTTCACATCAATGACAGACACACTACTGGGCACATATAATAGGCCCCCAGATAAAATAAAATACAGGGGCAGGTTCATAACCAATTCACTGAGGTGTGTCAATGCAATAATAGGATCATTATATTCAGGCATTTCAATTACAAACATTGATTAGGGCAGCGATAATTATTTTTAAGAGGGCAAAAATGTCTTGACATTTATTCCAGAGAGCTCCTCATATAAACATGTAGCAGATACAACAATGGGTGGGGCTATGCCGAGCCTCACTGTGGAATGAAGCCAGTCAGGTGTTGCAGGCAGGATTGGCTAAGCATTTCAGGATCAGTGATCATGACTCAAGCATTTTTAGCTTATTAAGGAAAAGACCAAAAGAAAAAAAGGCTTGAAAAATAAAAATAATTTGGATGATAGAGGCAGATCTTATCAAAAGAAAGACAGGATCTGGCCACCGTATAATTACTTCTGGGTGAAACTTTAGCAGAACAGCGTGGGCGTGGTGGGGATCACATGCTCAAAATGGAATTGATGAAGGTGTCACCACAACATGTTACAATAAAGATAAAAATGAGGAAAACAAGCCCAGAGAGTATGGAATGTCTACAAATATTCAGAACAGAATTAAAAATGAAAGAGAAGCTTAAAGCACGCATAAAGTGAGCAGGTCAATGGAGGTCCCAGAAGAGTAGAGAACGTGTTGGGCTCAATTCAAGAAAGTAAATAGAAGAGCAAAAAGCGGGGTGATAAAAACATTAATGGGCAATATTATCAAGAATTCAGACATTTTATAGGTTTATTAAGGGTAAGAGGGTAACAAGAGAAAGAATAGGGAGTATTAGGGACCGAGGAGGCAAACTGTGCAGAGAACCTGTGAATGTCAAACACGTACTGCATATTGGTCTTCACTTTGGAGAAGCAGTTCCTGGACAGAAGCTGAGGAATAATTGGAAGTTGATGCAGGATAAAAAGTGGGCAAATCTCTAGATCTGGATGAACTGTATCTTAGACTGATGTGGAAGATGAGGGAGGAGATTACAGGCTCTTACATTTTGTGCTTTATTTTGTTTTGCCTTTGGCCAGCGAGGTGGTGTGATCAAACAGAACAACATCTAATGTAGGTTCAACTTCCACACAGAGTGCTAGAAAAAAAAAAGCCATGGGATGAAAGACCACTATGTCTCACATCAGTGGGAGGGAAACAATTGCAGAAAATTGTGAAGGCTGTTAAGAAATGATCACTAAATATCTTCAAGGCTGAGATCCACAGATTTTTAAAAAAGGGTTACAGGGGAAACGCAGGAAAATGGAATGGAATGTTATCAGAATAAATGTACCCTAATTGAAAGTAAACGCAGAGTTAGAGAGCGGATGGACATACTGTCGCTCGTATGTCCATTGGCAAACCTTTTTTAATAGACTGTACTTACTGGAATATCAACATCTCTCACTCCGGAGTGAGACACAGTTTCGAATACAATCAGTAGTTACAAGGAATTCATAAATGCAGTAGTAGGAGACCGAAAAAAACAGAGGACTGCGCCAACGCGGATGGGCTGTCAGGGTGAATATTTGCATCAGCGCAGTCACCACTACTAGGAGGAAAACCTCATCAAGACAACCCCACCCCCAACCCCCATGTCCAAGCATGGGCCTGGTGTTTAGGAGTGCTTAAGGCCCAAACAATACATCACTGTAGTGTCTCCATCCTACCCTAACCAAACCTAAATGTGGAGTGGTCTATTAACGTACTGTGAGTGGAAGAATAGGTAGTAATGCTTTGGTTCCAGAGAAATCGGTGAGCAGCAGTTCAGCAAAAGGTAAAGGTAAGCTCAGATAAACTCTTTTTTAACGCTAGTCTGACAGCAGTGGAGATGGCAGTTAGGGCAGTTGTATGTTCCTCCTGCGGTTTGTGGGAGCTCAGGGAGATTTCCATTATCCCCGATGACTACACGTGTGGGCAGTGCACCCTGCTGCAGCTCCTGGGAGACCGTGTTCAGGAGCATTCTGGATCATCCGAGATATGGAACACTTCATAGATAAAAGCTTTAGTGAGGTGATCACACCCAAGTCCCTCCCTTAGCCATGTTTCTGTAAGGACTATAATATTCCAGTCTCATGTAAAGATCCACGCCCTGAGTTCATCTGCGTTACCTGTCAGTCCAGTTCCATTTAATTTAAAGCAATTTAATCCAACAGGCTTTCCTTGCTTCCTGTCGTGTTCCAAGCAGCGAGTATCTGGGCGACCACCAGGAATGGCGAAGGGAGTAGGCAGAAAGTGCAGGAATCCCCTGTGGCTATTCCTCTCGAAACCAAGTATACCATTCTGGATACTGATTTTGTGTATGTTGGGAGATGGGCGATAGGTGTCAGGGAATGACTGTTCAGGGGAAAGCAGCAGTAGCCAAGATGGATGCGCTGGATCTGGGGGGCAGCAGGAAAGGATAAAGGTAAACAGGGTCTTAGAGATAGGAGATTTGATTGTTAGGGGGCACAGATCGGAGATTCTGTGGCCTCAAACGGGAAACTAGGATGTTGTGTTGGCTCTCAGATTTCAGGATCCAGGATGTTTCTGAGTGGCTGCTGAATGTTCTCAAGAGGGCGGGTGAGCAGCCAGAAGTCATTGTGCACGATGGTACAAATGACACGGTTAGATATAGGAATGTGTTTCTATAGAATGATTAACTCAGAACTAGGAGAAAAGTTAAAAACCAGGACCTCGGTAGTGATAATTTCCAGATTACTTCCAGTGTCATGAGCTAGTGAAGGTAAGAATAGGAGGATATCAAGATAAATATATGACTAAAGAATTGGTGGGAGGGATTCATATTTTTAGACCATTAGGAGCTTTTCTGTGACAGAGTTGACCTGTTCAAGAGGGACTGGTGACAGATCCACTTGAGGGGGAATCAATATCTTCGCAGTCAGTTTTGCTAGTACAACAGGGGAGTGTTTAAACAAGATTGGCAGGAGGTGGAATCCTCAGCAGCAGGGAGGCAAGTGAGAGGCTGGATGGAGATACAGTAATCAAACATAGTACGTTGAGGAGCCATATCAGGCTGGACCACGATAGGGAACAAGAAATGCCCATGGATTAAATTGTGTTTATTTCAGAGCAAAAGAGCTGACAGTTAAGGCCGATGAATTCAGGGTGTGGATAGGTTATAGGTGCTCGATAGTTTAGCTATTACAGAAACATGGCTGAGGGATGGATAGGACTGACAGCTTAATGTACCAGGGTCAAATGCATTCGAAGGAACAGAGATTGTGGAACGGGAGGAGGTGAGTTGCATTTCTGAATAAAGGGTGTATCGCAGCAGTGATCAGAGATAAAATAACTGATGGATCATCCAATGAGGCTTTGTGGGTGGAACTAAGAAATAAGAAGGGGATGGTGACATTATTGGGGTTGTACGGTAGGCCCCCAAATTGTAAACAGAAATTGCAGGAACAAAAATATGTAGAGAGATTGCGGAGACTTTCAGGAATATTTTGGTTGTCATAATGGGGGCTTTAATATTTTTTATAACACAGACTTGCACTGCCAGAGCATTAAGGGATTTGATGGGATGGAATCAATTAAGTGCGTCAGGAAAATTTCCCCAAGCAGAATGTCGAGGGTCCTAATCGGGAAGGAGCAATATTTGTCCTACTCTTAAGAAATAGGTCAGGACAGGTGAGTGAGGTGACAGTAGATGTGCACTTTGGGACCAGTGACCATAGATCTATTAATTTTAAAATAGTTATGGAGAGGGAAGAAATTGGTCCACAGATTCTAGTTCTAAATCGGGGCAAGGTTAATTTTGATGGACTCAGGCAGGAGTTTGCAGGGGTTGATTGGAGTAGTATGTTTGCAAGCAAAGGGACCTCCAGCAAGTGGGAGCTTACGATCTATATGTTCCTGTGAGTGTGAATGGAAAGTTTACAGGAATGAGGTACCCTGAATTACAAGAGATGTTTAGGCTTTTACCAAAAGATATGTGGAGGCGTGGCTCAGGTAGAGGCAGCTGGGATCAAGCGAATCCCTGAAGGTGTACAGGGGATACAGGAGTTTACTGAAGAAGGAAATCAGAAGGGAGAAAAGGGCGTATGAGATAACTTTGCCTGAGAAGATCAGGGTGAATCCAAAGAGATGCTTTAAGTATATTAAAGGAAAAGCAGTCGCTAGAGAGGGAATAGGACCCCTCAATGGATATGTATGTTGGGAACCATAAGAGATGAGCGATGTCCTCAACAAATATTTCTCAGAGCAGGGGCTAGAGAAGAACTTACGGGGGCCCTGGCTGATAATTTTGATCATCAGTTACCACAAGTGAGATCCCAGAAGACTGGAGGAAAGCAAGAAGGACTGAAAAATAATGTCTGGGAAATATAGACCAGTAAGCTTAATACCTGTGTTAGGTAAATTAATTGAGAAGATTCTGAGGGATAAAATGTATATGCATTGGGAAAACAGGGTTTCATTAGTAATAGTAAGAATGGCTTTGTCAGTGGAAGTTCATGCCTGTTCTTTGATGATGTGACCAGGAAGGTTGAGTAGGGCGGGCCGGTTGACATCTAAACGTGTGGTGGTGGAAAAGCACAGCAGGTCACGTAGCATTCGAGGGGCCGGAGAATCGACGTTTTGGGCACAACTCTATCATCAGGAATGTTCAAGACATCGATATTCCTGCTTCTCGGATGCTGGCTGACCAGCTGAGCTTTTCCAGCGCCACACTTCTCAATTCTGATCACCGGCATCTGCAGTGATGACATTCTCCAAGGGTGGTCGATCTGGTGTATATGGATTTCAGTTCCACCAGAACAGGATGTGGCTTCTCAGCCCCTGGACCATGATATACATTTACAGGAAGAGACCAATCAGCCCCTCCAATCTATAGAACTAGACACAGTTCAGATCATGCAGCAACAATGTCAACCTATTCAGCTACTTGAAGTACCACGGGATATGGAAGAGGCAATAAAGTGACTGGGCTATAGGGTTTATTGTAATAATACCAGGCTATATAGCCCGTCAAGCCTGTCCTTCCTTCAGTAAGGTCAGGGCTGATCTCTCTTGGCCGCAATTTCTCTTTCATGCCCAATTCTTTGTAGCCTTAACTCCCTGATGTGTCAACATTCATTAACACCACCCTGCTCCCTCAAACATTCAGAGCTGTAGTTGTCTGGGATAGAGAGGTCTCAACAGTCACTACCCTCTGAGAGAAGGAAACAGTCCCCACACATTTACCTTGGCCGTTGACATGAACAAAAGCTATGAACTTAAAAATCTCACAACACCAGGTTATTGTCCAACAGGGTTAATTGGAAGCACACTAGCTTTCGGAGCATCGCTCCTTCATTAGTTGATGGTGGAGGGCTCAATCGTACACACAGAATTTAGAGCAAAACTTTAGTGTGATGTAAATGAAATTATAACATTGAAAAATTGATAGTCTGTTGAGTCTTTCATCTGTTTGAATACCATGATATTTAATTTTGTACACCCCAGTCCAACACCCATCTCCAAATCAAAAGATATGAACACAGCGTCAGAATGACTGGCCCTGAAAGGACATGACTGAACAAGATGTCAAGGAGGCTGAATAAAATTGCACCTAATTGGAATCAGTTGTAAATATCCCAAGCTGTTGGGCCATTTGGAGCACCATGTGGCTGATGGAGATCAATCCTCTCAGTCCCTGGATATCTCTGTTGGCGGTCCTCAGGGTAGCTTCCTCGGCACAAACATCTTCAGCTGCTTCAGCAACGTCTTACTCTCCGTCATTCGATCAAAAGTGAGGATGCTCAGAAAAAATCGCATAAAACAGCAAAACATGGACAACATTCAAGCTCATGCTTTTAATGTGTAGGCAACATTCATGTAACAGCACTGCTGGACCCTGAACATTTCCACATGACTAAAAATGAGGAGCTCATTCAGCATCTCAAGCTGGTTTCACAGAAAATATGAGAATGCCATTCAGCCCATAGAAGCTATTGGATAAGTAGAGGCACAGCGCATTCACTCTCTCTTACCTATTACACAAGAAGAGATTTTTTTAAAAAAACTACAAATGTTGGAATTCAGGAAACTGGAAGACCACAACAAGCCAGGCAGCATCAGGAGAAAAAGTCCACATCTTGGGTATAACCTTCCTTCATGTCTGGGGGTGGGGGCAAGGGTGTGTACTGATAATGAGGCGAGGTGGGGAAATAGGAGGAGACGGCGTGTTGTGGTGGCGAACACAGGTAAAGGGTACCACCGGGTTGGCCAATGGGAAGAATGAATCCAGTTGACAGTTGGAAGATGGGTTGATCAGAGGAATGGAAAGGGGAGGGGCTAAGCAGGAGATCTGGGGATTGGAAGGGAGGTTACTAGAAATTGGAGAACTCAGTGTTGAGACCCCTGGCTGTAGGCTACACAGGTGGAATATGAAGCGTTGTTCCTCCAATTTGTGCTTTGGTTCTTTGTGGCAATGGATGAGGTCAATGATGTCATGTCGGAATGGGATTGGTAGGTGTAATTGAAATAGGCAGTGACTGGGAGGTCAGGTCAGCCCTTACAGGACCAGCTGAGATGCTCAGCAAACCATTCCTCTTAGTTTGCATTTGGTCTCCCCGATATAGAGAAGACCACATCAGGAATGGCAGACACAGTAAACTAGGTTGGATCCCATTACCTGGCACATCTTCCACAAGGACTGATCCCTTCACAAATTTTGTTTCGTGCCATACTCCCCACCAAACCTGTCAATCCCCATGGGCAACTGACACTTGCAGATGAAAAATAAAATACATCACCTGCTGGCACACACCTCCCTCACCTCTATCCAGCGCCCCAAACAGTCCTTCCAGGGGAAAGAGGTTCACCTGCCTCTCCTTCAACGTAGTTTACTGCAGTAGGTTCTCCTGATGTGGTCTTGTCTACATCGGGGAGAGCAACGTAAACTAAGTGCACATTTCACCGAGCATCACAGCCCGGTCCAAAGGGGCTGGCCTGAGCTCCCAGTCACCACCCATTTCAATTCCCCTTCCCAATTCCTTTCCAACATGACCTCCTTGGCTTCCTCTGTTGCCACAGTGAGTCAGACCGCAAATTGGACGAACAACATCTTACCTTCTGCATGGTTAGCCTACAGCCTGGAGGACTCCACATTGAGTTCTCCAATTTTAAATAACCATTCCAGCCCCGCCTCCTCCCTTCCATTCCACCAAAAGACCCCACCTTCTTGTTCCCAACTATATTCATCCCTCTCATCGACCAACCACGTTGCACCCACCACTTGTGTCCACCTATCCCCTACCTCACCATCCTTCTGCTCTCCACACCCCAACCACTCCTTTCCCTCTTTATCTGCAGTTCCCCCTACCCCCACCTGCAATCCTGAAGAATGGGTATACTTGAACTGTTGACTTCTTCACCTCCTGATGCTACCTGACTTGCTGTTTCTTCCAACCTCCTGTTTGTCTAATGTTACACAGGAATATAAGGAATCTAGTCAGCACAGCACGCAGGTAAGCAGCTACCACGGGTCACCCAATAATAAGCCTCTTCCCTGGAACGAGGAAGAGGACATTCAGCCACCCGAGACACTGACACACGAACAGAAGAGGCCATTCAGCCCCTCCAAACGGTTACACGGAAATAGGAGGTTGTCATCGATGCTGTAACCTTACAAACCAATGAAGCAGAGAATGCACAAACAGACTGTTCCATGCTGTGCCTTCTGGCTCCATTGCTAATGTTTCATGCGTGTTGCATTAACGTGGTTTGCTGATGGTAAGGAGGCACAGCGGATGATTTGTGCCATGTCTCAAGGAGGCATCTTCCATCTCTGAGAAGACAGTCTAGTCTTCTGCATGGAGGTCAGAAGCTTTTGAGATATGGGATTAAAAAGAGAGGAGAAGGTTCTCAGCTGAGCAAAGGGAGAGTGAATTTAAACTTGATAAGTTGTGATTTAGTAAGCAAAGTCAAGTGAACAGGCTGGAGAGTAAAAGGGACATTAGTGATGTATACAACTATGTCAAAATTCTGCCACATTTTGATGAGAAAGATGTTGAAGCCTTCTTTATTTTTTTTTAAAATGGCTAGGCAGGTAGAGTGGTGAGAGGATGTATGGGTAATGGTAGTTCAGGCTAAGCTGGTCGGCACAGTTCGTGAGGTATTTGCTGCCCTGCCAGTTGAGGGGTCAAGAGATTATGAAGACGTGAAACAAGGTATTTTATGGGCTTACGAATTGGTACTGGAAGCATACAGATAGCAATTCAGAAACATAAAGAAGGAACAAGATCAGCCTTATGTTGAGATCCGGGTTCAATTCCCGCCTCAGGCGACTAACTGTGTGGAGTTTGCACGTTCTCCCCGTGTCTGCATGGGTTTTCTCCGGGTGCTCCGGTTTCCTCCCACAGTCCAAAAATGTGCAGGTCAGGTGAATTGGCCATGCTAAATTGCCCGTAGTGTTAGATAAGGGGTAAATGTAGGGGTATGGGTGGGTTGCGCTTCGGCGGGGCGGTGTGGACTTGTTGGGCCGAAGGGCCTGTTTCCACACTGTAAGTAATCTAATCTAATCTAAAAATAAGACCTATGAAGCTCTAAGGGAGATTATTCTGCTGGAGGAGTTTAAATCCTCACTTCCAGAGATGATAATAATTCATGTGGAGGAAAAGAAAGTTCAGAAATTGAGAAGGGCAGGAGAATTAATAGATGAATACATGCTGCTGCATAAGACAAGCTTCCAGCCAGAATTTTGTCCTGTGAGGGATAGAGTTTGGGAGAAGGGGAGATGCTACACTATAAAAGAAAGAGTAGAACATATGAGTTTACCACAGGTTAAAGAAGCTGCCCAAGAGAGTGAAAAGGAGGTGAAAGGCCTCAGGTGTTTTCACTGTAATGGAGTGGAACACAGAAAATTACAGTGCCGGTGGTTTCCGAAGGGCATTGGGAAAAGGTGTTTTCACCAACATAAGGAGGTTAATGTATGGTCACAGTGCTGATTGTTAAGAAAAGGACTGTGGGAAAAGATGTGGTAAAAGAAGCTAAGCCAGTGGCATTAGTGAAAGATTTAAAGGAAACCCCAACAAGACCGAAGAGCTGCAGGAAAGTGCACAGCCAAGGCAGGGGCTGGGTATGGAGTTGGTACCTGATCTCTATAAAGAATTTGCGTCTGTGAGTAAAGTTTACTCAGAACTAACGGGGGTAGAAGAGCAAGAAGTTACCATTTTGAGAGATACATGATCTAACCAGACGATAATAGAAGAGATGAATGAATTTGCAGTCTTTCTGATCTGTTACCCGGGAATGCATTAATTTATGGGAAGGATGGACAGAAATTTAGCATTTCCCAATGTAAGATCAGGTTGGAGTGCCTAATCAAGACTGGGGAAGTTATAGCGGGAAAGTTTGACAGACTGTCACATCCAGGAATGCAGTTTGTTCTTGGGAACGGTTTAGCAGGGTCCAAGTTGGGAGTGACATCGCTTGTTGTGGAGAAGCCCAAGGAAGACAAAGAAACGGAAGTGTTAAATCGGAAATATCCTGGTATTTTCCCAGGCTGTGCAGTAACCATATTCCACTATTATAAGTCACAGCACGAAGGACAAACTATAGACAAAGATGAAGGAGTTGAGATTCAGTTAATGGACACCCTGTTTGCCGTAATGGTGCAGGGAAAACCTGAACAGGCAGTGGGTCAGACAGAGGTGTTTTGTCCTGAAAGGCTAAAGGACTTGAAACAGACAGACAAGACGATAAAAGATATATATGTGGATGTGTACTCTGAAAAGGAGGCAGAGGATATTCATGAGGGTTATTATCTGAAAGATAGACCTTAAGACAGAAATAGAGACCACATCAGGTTAGTGCAGAGGAGAAATGTGCTGAGGTGCACCAGATTGTGTTGCTGATAGCATAGAGACAGGAGGTTTTACAGGTAGGATATGAACTACCTGAAGGAGGTCACATAGGGTACGAAAGACTCGGGCTAAGGGACAAAAATATTTTTATTGACCTGGAATGCACAAAGATGTGGTTAACGTTTTGCATACATGTCATTCATGCCAGATGGTAGGTAGGACACGGACAGTAATGAAACTAGCACCTCTGTTGCCAATTCCCACATTTGAAGACCACTTCATGTGACTTATAAATGAGTGTGCAGGTCCCCTCCTGAAAAGTAGAGGAGAGAAAGAATTGGAGAAACAGGTGTTATTTACTCCCCCACAGAGTGAAGAATCAATTCCAAATGTCGTTGATTTTGATGTGCCTCAAAATATGTCAAAAACGTAGAAGTCCTTGAGCAGTGGGGTAGATTAGTAAACTATCTGTCTCAGGAGCATAGAACACAGTTGAAAGGTTTGTTATTGCAATATGAGGACATATGTTAGAATCATATGGTGGGCACTATTGTATATGAAGTTGCTGTAGAGAGTACTGTTCCGATAAAACAATCCATATCGGCTTTATCCCTCAAAGCCAGACAGGTCCAGAAGGAGGTGGAGGTTATGCTCAATGAGGACATCATCGAACCAAGCCCGAGCGAGTGGAGCTCGCCGATCATCTTAGTTCCCAAACCGGATGGGACTCAATGATTTTGCTTGGATTATTGGAAGATCAAGACTGTTACAAAATCAGACTTACATCCAATACCGACATTGGAGGACTGTATCGAGAAAGTTGGACAAGTCAGTTACATCACGAAGTTGGATTTAATGCGTGGTTTCTGGCAGGTACCTTTATCAGAGACAGTGAAATAAATTTCTGAATTGTAACAGCAAATGGTCTGTATCAATTCAAAGTGATGCCCTTTGGAATGACAAACACACCCAACGCATTCCAAAGACTCATGAACAGAGTTGTAGCCTGATTAATAAACTGTGCAGTCCGTTTAGGCGATGTCGTGATCTTCACTAAGTCCTGGAAAGATCACTTGGTACAGTTGGCAGAGCTTTTTGAACGAATACGAGAAACAAAACTGCTGATAAAATTAAACAAAACACAATTTGTGAAAGCAGACATGATGTTCTAGGGACAAAATATCTGTCATGGAAGGTTGATACCATGGAACGCAAAGACAAAAGCAACCGAGGAATTTCCACGGCCAACCTCGAAGAAAAAAGGTGCTTCGCTCCTTCGGAGTCAGCGGATTCTATCGGAAGTTTGTTCCAAATGTCAGCAGTGTAGTAGCACCGTTTACCGACTTGCTGAAGAAAAACACAAAGTATTGGATGACAGAACAATGCCAGGAGACATTCGACCATTAAAAAGAAATATTGAGCACCAAATCAGTTTCAGCTACACCAAATGCTTGAAAACATTTCAAAGTTGCCGTCAATGTGAGTGGCATAGGAGTTGGAGCTGCACTGTGATGAGATGGGATCGTCCTTTTCAAAGAAGCTCAACATTCACCAGAGAAAATATTCCACGATTGAGAAAGGACTGTTGAGTTTGGTATTACAGTTATAACATTTTAATGTGTACTCACAAACAGAGTGTTGGAGATGGTTGTGTACACGGACCCCAATCTGCTGACATTTTTTGAACGCTTTAAAGGCTATTTCATTGGAGTCTTATGTTACAGACTTTTAATTTAAAAATCGTACACGTAGCGTGTCGTAAGTATGTAATCTCAGATGCGTTCTCACAGATTTAACTGAAAGATTAGACGAGATTTGAAATTATCCAATGTTACATATAGGATAAGGGGAAGAAGTTAAGGTGAACTTAGATTTAGGTTATCGGTGTGTTATGGTAATGTGTTGAAAGAATAGAAAAACAAATGAGACCGTGTTTTCATTATGATTGTTCTTTTTTGAGAGAGAAGGGGTTATGAATGTGTAAAGGGTATTGTACCTTTAAGAGAGTTGAAGGATTTCCAAGCACAGTGAGTTCTGGAAAATTTACAATGTAACATGTGGTCCAGCAGCTTGCAGTACCTGGGTTACTATGAGACAAAAAATAAAATCAAATTTGATCAATTCATTTAAATTATGTCCCAAGAAGCTAAACTACAATCGAGTTTACATTTGGCATTTGGCAATATTATAAAAAAATGGAAATTACCCGATGATTTGGGATAGAAAGCTGAAAAGGAATTTGACCAGTTCGGGGAGAACTGCCACGGCACCAACATCGGCAGACTGACCGGAGAATAGGTCACCAAAATGTACCTTTATTTATCAATGACCTGTGAAACAGAAGCTCTAAGGAGAAGAAGCGAAGACAGAGGACGATACAAAGAGAAGATTCGACAGCTGGCTGGTTCTGAAATTTGAATGTTTTGGTATATCTTAATTGGGGGAGGGGTGGGGTGGGGGGATTATCGGACCAGTATTATAGAAGAGTAAGTAAAAGATTGGTCAGAGAAAGGAGTTGCAAAAAGTTGTTAGGTAATTATTCCCTGTTAGACATTTTTTAAAAAAATGTTAATTCTTGCTTTAAATAGTGACCTTTAGGATGGTTATTGGCCTTCCGAATTTTTACAAATTACAGCATGGGTTAAATCTTTTCTGTGTTGCAAGTTTAAATTAGCGTGGGGTGGTGGAGATGGTGGGAGGGGGGGAAGGTTTCCCCCGTGTTGTAACATATTAAATCGGATTTCTCTGCACAGATGCTGCCAGACCTGCAGAGATTTTCCAGCACATTTCTGTCTTAGTTTCTGGTTTACGAAATCTGAAGTTCTCTTGACTTTCTTATGTGTATCATTGACAGCCACGGTTGAGTTCCTGGAGGACAGGAAGACAGCTAATGTTGTTACATTATTTGTAATTTGGCTGCAAAGAAAACCCAGGGAACTACAGACCAGTTAGTTTGATGTCAAGGGTGAATAAGTGTTTGTAGGAGATTCTGGGAGGCAGGATTTACATGCATTTGGAAAGGCAAGGACTGATTAGGGATATTCAGCACGTCTTTTTGTCTGGGAATCCATGTCTCACAAACTAGATTGGAGTTTTTGAAGAAGTGATCAGGAAGATAGATGAAGGTAAAGCAACATACGTTGTCTATGTGGACCTTATTAAGGCCCAACAAGGTTCCACATGGTAGTTTGTTTAATAAGGTTAGATCGCAGGAGATCAGGGAGAGCGATCCACTTAGATACAAACAGACTTGACTGTAGTAGACAGAGGGTGCTGGGAGAGATCTGCTGTTCCAATTGGAGGCCTGTGTCCAGCGTTGTGCCACAAGGACCAGGCTGCTGTTGTTCATGGTTTTTGTAAATGGTTTGGATGAGCATATTGGAACCGTGGATAGGAATTTGGAGGTGAAACCCCCAAAATTGGAGTTATGGTGGACAGTGAAGAAGGCTGTCTTAGAGAACAAAGATATCTTGATCTACTTGACAAGTGGGCTGAGGATTGGCTGATGGATCTTCATGCAGATAAATGCGAGATTTTGCATTTTGTTAGACAAAAGTGTGTAGGATTTATTCAGAAAATGGTAGCGCGCTGGGGGGAGTGTTGCCAAACAGGGAAACCTCGGGTCCAGGTACATAGTTCCGTGAAAGTTGAGTCGCAGATTGACAGGACAGTGAATAAGGCGTAAGGCAAGCTGACTTCCAATGGTCAGAGGATTGATTATAGGAATTGGCACATCATGTTGTGGCTCTACAAGAGAATGGTAAGGCCACATTTGAAGCAATTCTTGTTGTCCTGTTATTGGAAGAATGTTATAAACTGAGAAGGGGACAAAAGTATTTAAAATTATGTGACAGAGACGGGAAGTTTTAAGATATAAGGAAAGGCTGGGATTTTGTTCCTTTTGCGTTGGAGGCTTAGAGGTGACCTTTATTATATCATGAGATGCATGGATAGGATAAATAGACAAGATCATTTCCTCCAGGTGGGTGTGTCCAGAACCAGACAGGATAGGTTTAAGGTGAGAGTGAAGACATTTAAAAGAGATCTAAGGGACAGTTGTTTCTCACAGAGGGTGGCGTGTATATGTAGCGAGCTTTCAGAGGAAGTAGCATTGGGGAGTACAGTTACAACATTTGAAAGACAATTGGATGTGTACATGAATACCAAAGGTTTGGAGGGGTGTGCGTCTAAAGAAGAAAAATAGTAATCATTCAGTTTAGGAAACCAGGTGAGTATGGACGAGTTGAGCCAAAATGTCTTTTTGAATATTGTATTATTCTAAGAGTCTATGACTTTTTCACGCCTCCTTCATCACTAGTCTTTAATTGCATTCAATTCATTTCCAGGTCAAAGCTCATCTGTAGATATTTTAAATGATCTAACTCTCCAAACCTTCTGAAATAGAGAATTCCTGATATTGATGTGGTTCTGCAGACCACAGCAGCAGCAGAAACAGAATTAAATTCTGTTTAAATGAACGTTTTTCCTGGGATAATCCCTCAGTCTACCATGCCAACCAAGTTGATCTATGGTTTAGTGATGTATAGGTGAACGTGCCAGTGTCCCAATCGTGTGTACCTAAACCTGATGACAACCCGTTAAAGCTACCATAACTAACTGTCTGCATTCCAAACTGCAGCAATAACATGTGATAGAGAGGGTGTAATGATCACAACACCAACAAACCAACAGTACTGTCACATCCAGCCATAAATGGTGATGGACGGTTAAACAATTTCATGGAGGAGAGGGCTCACTATTATCCCCATCCTAAATAATGGAACAGTCCTGTACATCAGTGTAAAAGATAATGATGTATTTTTGGCAAGATACTCCGCCAGACGTGTTGAGTGGATGATCCACCTCACCCTCGCCATGATGCCCACAGAATCACAGATGCCAGTCTTCAATCAATTCGATTTGCTTCAAGTGAAATGAAGAAACAGCTGAACAGAGTAGATACGACAAGGGCAAAGGGCCCTGACACGATTCCTGCAACAGGACTGAAGTCTTGTGCTGCACAACAACCGTGTCCCTGGGAGAAGCTGTTTCATTCCAGCTCGAACTCTGACATCTTCTTGGCAATGTGGAAAATTACTCAACTATGTCCAGTCCGCGAAGCGGAGAATAATTACAATCTGACCATTTGCCACCCCCTCAGTCCCATCACGACAGTTAAACTGGTAGAAATTCTTTTGGACAGATCTGTCAATCCGCACAGAAATAACCAGCTCAGTGTGGTTTCCAATAGGTCCCTACGTGGAGATGGTGCTGTTGTGGAAATATCACTGGGTTACTAATCCGGTCCAGGCTAATGCCCTGGATAGCTGATGGAATTGAAAAGCAATTAACAACATATCGAGATCTAAAATCTGGTATCAGTAATGATGATGCTGAAATCAATGCCGATTGTAAACTCCAATTTGCTTCATCAATGTACATTCAGGAAGTGAATACTGGCCTGGTGAATTCCATGCATTTCTGGTCTGGCCTAAACGATACTCTGTACACACATGCATGTGATAAACTTTTCAATGGTCTCGAAAACGGCAAAGTAGGAAACAAAATTGTATCAAACTGCTCTGAAGTTTGTAAGGATAAAACTGACAGAATTCCCGGCACCAGCCTCAGTATCGGAAAAGGGAATGGGAAACACATTTCTGTTGACCCTGCAGAGGCCTCCTTCCTAACGTCTGAGAGCTTGTGACCGCCATACTCCAGATGCCTCCCGCTCCCTTTCGTGTCGAGAAATCCTTATTCATATTCAGTGCCTTGTGTTCCACTGCTTATGTGGCAGAGAAATTCCCAGAGTCACCAGTCACTGAGTGCAGACATTTATTCTCATCTCAATGCAGAGTGGCCTGTCTGTACCTAATACGGTGGCCTCTTGTTCTAGACGTCCCAGGCCGGGGAATTATCATCTTCCAATATGTCTCACACTGTTATAGTTTTATATGTTTCACTGAGATCTCCACTCATTTTCCTGAAGCCCATAGAACACAGGCCTAAACGCCCCAAACTCTGCTCTCACAACAAGCCTGTCATTCCAGAGATCAGTCTGGTCATCCTTCACTGCACTCCCTCAATGTCAGGTTTGTCACTTATTAGGTAAGGAGACCAGTACTGCACACCATACTGCACAATGTTCGAGATGGGCTCTCACCGAGGCCCTGTACAGCTGCAGTAAGACACCCTTACTTCTGTCAGTCAATCCCCTAGAAATTAAGGTCAACACACCATTTATCTTCCTGCCTGCTTTCTGCTCTTGCAATATTGCTTTCAGTGACTGGTGTACAAGGAAATACAGATCCTTTAAAATGTTACAGCTCCCCACTTGGTGGGTTTATGTACACTGGTCAGCGTGTCAATGCCATTCCCAGTATTGACTTCTGGGTTCAGAACTCACTGCCCTGTACTGACTTCCGAGGGCTGCGCAACAGGAAAAAAAAAGAAAGAACATAAATCCCTTCAAAGACCAACATGTTTCATACAATCCCTTTTGAAATGATAGTTTGCTGTTCTATTGTACCTGTCAAAGTACACACCATCACATCCACCCCCATTGATCTTCATCTGCCACATATTTTCCCATTCACTCCACTTGTCTCAATCACTTTGGAGCTTTTTTTAAAAAATCCTCCTCACCCACTAACAATCCGACATCATTTAGTGCTGTCAGCAGACTGAGAAATATTGCATTTGATTCCCTCATCTAAATGATGGTAAGCATTGAGAATAGCTGTGTCACAATCACTAATCCCTACGACACGCCATGATCCTTCAACTTCAAAACAGATTGTTTTATTCCTGTTCACTGTTTCGTGTCAGTTGTCCTATTCTAAAATCATGTTCATATTTTAGTCCCAATGCCGTAACATTTGAATTTGCACACTCAGCCATAGTCTTTATCAAGATCTTTCTGAAAATCTAAATGCATTGCATCCATTTCTTTTCTGTATGCATCGACCAGTCAGTTTGTCAAATATAATTCCCATTTCATGTTGACCCATTACATAAGAACGTACAAACTAGGAGCAGGAGTAGGCCATCGGGCCCTTCAAGCCTGCGCCACCATTCAATAAGATAATGGCTGATCATTTCATAGCCTCAGCTCCACTTACCCGCCCACTCACCATAATCCATCATTCCTTTAATCTTCAAACAATTATCTATAAGAGTTCAAACACATTCAATGACAAATCCTCAAGAATTCTTCAGGTTCACAAGCTTCTTGATCAAGACGTTCCTTCTCAATTCAATCCTAAATCTGCTCCATATAGTTTTGAGGCTTTGCCCTGTTATCTAATTTCCCATGCTTCTGGAATCATCCTTTATATTTCTATCGTACCTACTCCCTTCACAATTATAAATGTTTCTATTCCTTCCTCCCTCAATCTTTCAAATTCCAATCAATGTATAATTCCAATGTATTCAGTCTCTCCTCATAACCAAACCCCTCACCTCTGTAACCAACCTAACGAGCCTCCTCTGCATACATTGTAGTGCGAGTATTTCCTTTCTCAGACGGGGAGACCAAAACTGCACGTACTACAGGTGTGGTCTCCTCAGCACCCTTTAAATCTGCAACATAACTCCCTACTTTTACACTCAATCCCTTTCGCAATGAAGGACAAAATTCAATTTGCCTTGTTAATTACCTGTTGCCCCTACAGACCAGCTTCTGTGATTCATGCACAAGGACACCCAGGTCCCTCTGCACAAGAGCATGCTGCATTTTTAAACAATTCAAATAAGAGTCCTCTTTAGTATTTGTCCTACCAAAATGGATGATTTTACATTTATTATAATTGCACTCCATCTGCCAGACCTTGACCCACTCACTTCAACTCTTTATGTCCCTTTGTAAAGTTTAACCATCCTCTCCACATTTTACTCTGCCAGTCATGTTAGTATCGGCTGCAACCTTTGAGATACTACACGTGCTCCCCTACTCCAAATTATCCATGTAAGCTGTGAATAATTGCAGTCCCAGCACCGATCCCTGAGGCACTCCACTAGTCACTGATCAGCAACCAGAAAAACAATCATGTATTCCCACTCGTTGCTTCATGTTAGTTAACCAATCCTCTCTCCATGCTAATACATTGCCCGTAATTCCACACCTTACACAGCAGCCTTTTTGGCGTCACGAAATTGAATGTCTTTTGGAAATCTCAGTACACCACACCTACTGGGCTCCTGTAGATTAGATTAGATTAGATTACTTACAGTGTGGAAACAGGCCCTTCGGCCCAACAAGTCCACACCGCCCCGCCGAAGCGTAACCCACCCATACCCCTACATCTACATCTACCCCTTACCTAACACTACGGGCAATTTAGCATAGCCAATTCACCTGGCCTGCACATCTTTGGACTGTGGGAGGAAACCGGAGCACCCGGAGGAAACCCATGCAGACACGGGGAGAACGTGCAAACTCCACACAGTCAGTCGCCTGAGGCGGGAATTGAACCCGGGTCTCAGGCGCTGTGAGGCAGCAGTGCTAACCATTGTGCCACCGTGTAATGTCTTCATAGAATTCCAGTAGGTTAGTTACACGTGGCCTACCTTTCATTAACCAACACTGTGTCTCCCCAACGGGACAATTTCTATCAAGATGCATTGCCATTTATTCCTTGATTATAGATTGAAATATTTTCTCCTACAGATGTTCGGCTAACCAGTCTATAATTCCCGTCATGTTGTCTATCTCCCTTTTTAAACAGTGGTGTCTGTACTCCTGTTTTCCAATTTGCTGGAATTGTGTCAGAGTCCAGTGAAATCAGAAAAATTTCCAAAAGTGCATTTGTTATTTCTCTCATCACCTCTGTTAGTACCTTGGGATACATTCCATCAGGGCCAGGAGACTTATCTACCTTTGGCTCCATGAGCTTGCCCAACAATATCTCTCTTGGGAATGGTTGTTTCCAGGTACTCACTTATCTTCCTGTCTTTGACAATTACTGACATGTTATTAGTGTCCTTCATTGTGTAGACCAACTAAATAACTCTTCAATTCCTTGTCCATTTCCTCATATCTCATTACTGGATCCCACTTCTCACATTCTAAAGGACAATTGCTTACCTTAGCCATTCATTTCGTTTTGTATATTTATAGAATATTTTGCTATCTGTCTTTATATTCTGAGGTAGTTTACTCTTGTAACCTATCGGATGTGACTTGATAACTTTTTTGTTGCTTTATTTTGACATTTAAAGGTTTTGACATTATTTCGACATTTAAAGTTTTCCTAATCTTTTACTTCCCCACTGGTCTTTGCCATTATTTATGCCATTTATTTTAATTTGATAGCCTCCCTTATTTCCTGAGACATTCATGGCAGATTACCCTTTTCCTATAGTCCTTCCTTTTCACCATTATATGCTGTTGCTGAGAACGTTGAAAAATTGTTTTGAAAGCCTTCCACTGTTCATCAACGGTTCCACCATAAAGTCTTCACTTCCAGCCATCTTTATCCAAGATCAAAGGGTTGTACAAGTCATGCACATGAATTGTACACACCTAAGATGGCTCTTAAGTACTTAATCAGTCAGAATGGAGAGGCGGGTTTGATTGATTAAAATGCAAATCACAGAATTTATTTCAAGTCACTGCCTGGAGACACCTTCAGGTACTATCGATGTAAATGAAGTAACAGTTGCGGTCAGATAATGTATTCTAAGCTTGAGGCCTTGTTTGGACTCTGTCTGTGTCTTGCCCTGGAGTCAGACTGGTTTTATTTACAAAGTAGGAGTAGCGCGCATGTGTATGTGTGAGAGAGAGGGCGTGTCTGCGTGAAGGGGAGTGAGAGACACCCATTCTGTATGTGAGAGAGAGTGAGGTGGATTGTGCGTGTGTGCGGGGGAGGGAGAGAGAGAGCGGGTCTGTGTTCATCCGTGTGTGTGACAGAGTGGAGTGCATGTGTGGATCGTGAAAGAGGGGCAGTGTGAATGTGTGTGAGGGGCAGATAGGGAGAGTGTGCATCAGTGTATGTAACGGGGAGAGTGAGAATGTGTACTTGTCCAGACTAAGGCACAGGCAAATACGGCATGTCCCTTTCCCCACATACACTCAGTCTGTGGTTTCAGAGCTTCCCCTCTCTGTAGCCTCTGCTCCATTTGTTGTTCATGTTGCAGACCCAGATGCTGTAACTACAGTACCCATGTTCCATTCAGAGTTGCGTCACCAAATCATCAGGTTTTCCGGGATATCTGAGGCAGCTCACAGCACAACCTTCTGCAAACCATCCCCAGCAGCTCCACTAAGTGGAGGTGAGAGAGAGGGGCGAGAGAGAAAGGAAGAGGCATGAGAGAGAGAGAGAGGGGATGGGCAAGAGAGAGAGAGGTGGATGGTTGAGAGAGAGAGAGAGGGAGCAGCGAGAGCGAGAGGGAGGGCGGGCGACAGAGAGGGGGGAGCAAGAGAGAGAAGGAGGAGGTAAGAGAGAGGGAGGGGAGCGAGGTAGAGAGGGACGTGCGAGAGAGAAAGGGAGAAGGGTGAGAGAGAGAGGCGGCGGGCATGAGAGACAGGTGGGTGGGTGAGAGAGAGAGGGAGGGGCGAGAGAGAGGGGGGGCTGCGGGACGAGAGAGGGTGGGGTGATACAGAGAGAGGCAGGGGGCGAGAGAGAGAGGTGGGCGGGAGAGGGAGAGAGAGGGAGGGTGATAGGGGGGTGAGAGAGAGGGAGAGGGTGTGAGAGAGAGGGATGGGGTGAGAGAGAGGGAGGGGGCGAGAGAGAGAGGGAGGGGGCGAGAGAGAGAGGGAGGGGGCGGGAGAGAGAGAGGGAGGGGGCGGGAGAGAGAGAGGGAGGTGACGAGAGAGAGAGGGAGGGGGACGAGTGAGAGAGGGAGGGGGATGAGAGAGAGAGGGAGGGGGACGAGAGAGTGAAGGGGGCGAGAGAGAGAGTGGGTGAGAGAGAGAGGGAGGGGGCGGGAGAGAGAGGGGGGCGGGAACGAGAGAGGGAGGGGGCGGGAGAGAGAGAGGGAGGGGGCGGAAGAGAGAGAGGGAGGTGACGAGTGAGAGAGGGAGGGGGACGAGTGAGAGAGGGAGGGGGACGAGAGAGAGAGGGAGGGGGACAAGAGAGTGAAGGGGGCAAGAGAGAGAGTGGGTGAGAGAGGGAGGGGTGAAAGAGAGGGATAGGGAGGCGAGAGAGAGATAGAGGGCGGCTTACAGATGCTGTAACGAAGTAGAGGGCCCGATATCCGTTCCCTCACTGTCTACCTCGACATATGGGGAGGATCCTTCAAAAAGCCAGAGACGACCAGGACACCTTGTGTGGAGATTGTGAAACATCGACGTCCCACCAACCAAGTAAGTATCAATGTTCAGTAAAGAGCAATTCTCAATTGAAACTCGCTGGCAGTTCCAATCTAATCTCTCTCACTTTTCAGGCTTAGTTAACAGCATTAATGAAAGACTAAAAATAAAAATAATGTTTCTTCTCTTCAGTAAAAATGTTAAAAAGAAAAAAAGTAAATGATATAAGTTCATTCCGAAAAATCTAAAACATGACGTTCATTCAAAATTATGGGCAATCCTCGTAAATACTCGACATCATTTCTCTCACTAAATCTTCTTACGAGTGTTTGTATTCTAGCATCTGCTTCTTTAATTTCAACGGACTATCGTGCCCTGCTATCAAATGCTCATAGTAAATGTCCCTTCCTCTCTGAACCTTTGGTAAACTGTCAATATATTTCCAAATAACTGGATGTTCCACATCAAGTTTGCATTGTCATCTCCTGTGGGCAGCTTTTGCATTATTGTCTGTTTTGTCGTCATTGTTTAAAGTTCTTTCATATAAATTCCACATTCCAACTGGAAAAAGCGGTGAACGCCGACCATTTCCACTGCGTAATCTTCTACCTCCATAGTTATCCTCGAACCAGTCCAGCAGCGGTTGCAGTTCATCTGGAAGCGTATCAGTCAAATGTTCAATAGCTTCATGAATGTTTTCAATGTGAATAAATGCAAGACCGATTATCATTTTAGCTCTGAAATAAAACTCTGAGTCAATGTTATACTTACTCAGGTGTCTTTTTAACATTTTTACTAAAGGCAATAAACATTATTTTTATTTTTATTGCTTTGATTAATGCTTTTACCTAAGCCTGAAAAGGAATAAATATGAGCTGCGCTGAAATAGTTCTGTGCCTAAATGCGTCTGCGGCAAAATGGGCTGCACCAAACAGACCCCACCAAACAGAATGAAGTATTCAGTAAATTACCGCACAGGGGGACGCCCTATAACCATCCCAGGCTGTTATGCAGAAGAGGGTGAGCCCTAGGTAGCTGTCAGGAAATGCAGAGTATAGATCATTACTCATTTTGTGTTTGGAAAGCTGTAACGAGTGGAATTCTTCAGGGATCTGTATGAGGTCATCAACAAATTACAATCTATTCTAATGAACCGGATGAAGGAGATGGAGCTCAATTTGCTCATGCACCAGGCTAGTCATTCAATAAGATGTCAAATGGAGACAGAGCGTCTGCAATGGGATACAGACAGGGGGAGGGTAGAGCGTCTGCAAGGGAATGCAGACAGTGGAAGGACAGATCACCTGCAATTGGAGACAGACGGGGAGAGGGCAGAGCGTCTGCAATGGGATACAGACAGTGGAGGGAAGACTGTCTGCAATGGGATACAGACAGCGGAGGGCAGAGTGAGGGCAGTGCGTCTACAATGGGATACAGACAAGGAAGGGCAGTGTGTCTGCAATGGGAGACGGACTGGGGGAGATATGCACCTCTGCAATGGGATACAGACAGAGGGAGGGAAGAGCGTGTGCGATGGGAGACAGACAGGGGAAGGGTAGAGCGTCTGCAATGGGATACAGACAGGGGAAGGGAGAGCGTCTGCAATGGGATACAGACAGGGGAGGTCGGACCGTCTGCAATGGGATACAGACAGGGGAAGGCCAGAGTGTCTGCGATGGGAGACAGACAGGGGAGGTCGGACCGTCTGCAATGGGATACAGACAGGGGGAGGGAAGAGCGTCTGCAATGGGATACAGACAGGGGGAGGGGAGAGCGTCTGCAATGGGATACAGACAGGGGAAGGGTAGAGTGTCTGCAATGGGATACAGACAGGGGGAGGGGAGAGCGTCTGCAATGGGATACAGACAGGGGGAGGGGAGAGCGTCTGCAATGGGATATAGACAGGGGAGGTCGGACCGTCTGCAATGGGATAGAGACAGGGCAGGGGCAGAGCGTCTGAAATGGGATAGAGTCGGGGGAGGGAAGAGCGTCTGCAATGGGATACAGACAGGGGGAGGGAAGAGTGCCTGTAATGGGATACTGATGGGTGAGGTCAGAGCTTCTGCAGTGGGATATAGGCAGGAGTGGCATAACGTCTGCAGTGGGATACAGATGGGGTGGGCAGAGCACCTGCATTGGGATCCAGACAGGGGAAGAGCAGAGCGTCTGCAATGGGATACAGACAGGGGGAGAGAAGAGCGTCTGCAATGGGATCCAGACAGGGGAGGGGAGAGCATCTACAATGCGATACAGACAGCTGAAGGCAGTGCGTCTGTAATGGGATACAGACGGGGAAGGTTAGAGCGTCTGCAATGGGATACAGACAGGGGAGGGCAGAGCATCTGCAATGTGATACTGACAGAGGGAGGGCCGAGCGTCTGCAATGGGATACAGACAGGGGAGGGCAGAGCATCAGCAATGGGATACAGACGGGGGGAGGCAGAGCATCAGCAATGGGACACAGACGCGGGGAGGCAGAGCATTAGCAATGTGATACGACAGGGGGAGGGCCGAGCATCTGCAATGGGATACAGACAGGGGAGGGCAGAGCATCAGCAATGGGATACAGACGGGGGGAGGCAGAGCATCTGCAATGGGATACAGACAGTGGGAGGGCAGAGCATCTGCAATGGGATACAGACAGGGGAGGGCAGAGCATCAGCAATGGGATACAGACAGTGGAGGGCAGAGCATCAGCAATGGGATACAGACAGGGGGAGGGCCGAGCATCTGCAATGGGATACGGACAGGGGAAGGCAGAATAAGCAATGGCATAAAGACAGAGGATGGCTGTGATCAAAGCTTCAGCAGAAAACAAAAACAGTACAATATATATGTGATGGAAATTTTCTGTTTTGTGGAAAAGACGAAACAGCAGAAATTTATTTAACTGTAAGGAGAATGCAGAACTCAGTGTTACAGAGAGATTTGTGGGTCGTAGTACATGAATCATATCAAATTAACCTGAAGATGTAGCAAGTGATTTGGAAGGTAAATGTCATGATCCTGTTTCGTGCAAGGGGTGTTGGGTATGATCTTAGTGATGTTTTTTGCATCAGTACAGGGCATTGCTGAGATTACATCTGTTGTATAATGTGTAGTTATAACTGCCTAAACTGAAAAAAAAATTGCTTTCGAAATGTCTCAAAGATGTTTCTCTTTATGCATTCTTGGGATGAAGACATTACGTTGTGAAGAATTAACAGTTAGGCCTGAGAATGAGGGATGGTTTATTGACCATATAAGATCTGGAGAAGAGTGTAGTTGGTGAATACTGGATGGATATTTCTTATGGTGTGGGAGAATAAAACTGGGGAAATAATTTAAGAATAAGTCAGTTTCAAAGGAAAGGTCATTGGACAGTAAAATTGAACTGTGCATTCTCTTCCCACATATTCTGACGGACAAGCTGAGCTTTTCCAGCAATTACTGTACATGTTTAAGAATATTCATTTTAACACAGACTTTGTGAAGACATGAAACGCTTATTTTTACATTATACAAGCACATAGTAATACATCTTCAAAACAAGTAGGACCATTTATTGTGAATGAATTGATTCTGCAATAACACACTGACCTGGAGTCGAGAATGTTATGGAGTCATATAGTTCGGACAATGTTCAAGAAGAGCTCACAGAGTCCAGTGTGGGACTGGAAACGTTACTGATTTAACTTACAGATGGAAAATATAGCCTATCTGTGGAGAAACATTCTATTGCTCCCTTTCTGCTTCCCAATCGCTCATCACAGCAATGTGTGGGAGTGAAAAAAAGCCCAGTCGTCTTTCCCACTAATGGAGGATTCCTGATGAGGATTCATTGGAATCTCCCCATTACCTGAAGCAAAACAATTCTGCCAAATTCAACTGTTTCATGAAGAAATACCATTGTCAGAAGGCTGTGCAAGTAGAATAACAACAGAAGTAATTATTCGACTCGATAGTGAACAGACAGGAGATTCTGTGGCAGCAAATGGGAATCCGGAATGGTGTGTAGCCTCCCACATGCCCAGGGTCCAGGATGTCTCAGAGTGGCTGCAGAACGTTCTCACCGGGAGTAGGGGGAGGGTGGTGGGAGCGGGAAGCAGCCAGAAGTCATTGTGCACATTGGTACAAAGGACAGAATGACACAGGTAGAAATAGTGATGACATCCTACAGAGTGATTGTGGAGAGCTACGGAAAAGGATAAAATGCACGGTAATATCCAGTTTACTTCCAGTTCTCCGTGCTAGTGAGGGTAAGAATAGGAGGATATGGCAGATGAAGGGGTGGCTAAAGAATTGGTGCAGGGGGCAGAGATTTTTGGATTACTGGGATCTTTTGTGGGGCAAGGTGGCGTGTTCAGGAAGGACAAGTTGTACCTGAGCTGGAAGGGGACCAGTATCCTGGCAGGCAGGTTTGCAACTGCTGCAAGGGAGGGTTTCAACGAGATTGGCTGGGGTTGGGGAGTGGTGAGATCCTCAACAGCAGGAAGGCAAGTGCGAGGCTGGAAGGAGATACAGTAATCAGAAACAGTAAAATGAAGAGACAGGTCAGGCTAGACAACGACAGGGAGCAAGGAATGTCTGTTGGATTAAATCGCAACTGTTTCAATGCAAGATGGCTGACAGGTAAGGCTGATGAACTGTGGACATGGATCGCTGCGTGAGACTGGGACATTATAGCCATTACTGAAACATGGATAAGGGAGGGACAGCACTGACAGCTTAAAGTACCAGGGGACAGGTGCTTTATACGGGACAGAGATGGTGGAAAGAGGGGACAGAGAGTTTCATTTTTGATTCAGGCGAGTAACACAGCAGTAATCAGAGATAAAATAACTGATGAATCATCCTGTGAGGATTTGTCTGGGGAGCTAATAAATAAGAAGGGAATGGTGATAGGATTTAGATTGTACTATAGGCCCCCAAATAATAAACGAGGAATTAGTGGAACAAAAATATGTAGACAGACTGGGGAGAGGCACAGGGCCAATAGGATTGCATTAGTAGGAGATTTTAATTTTCCTAACATAGACTGGGAATGACATAGAATTAAGGACTAAAATGGGGTGAATTTATTAAGTGTGTTCAGAATAGTTTCCTCAAGCAGTAAGTAGAGAGTGCAAATCGGGAAGGGACGAAGAGTGACCTACTGTAAGATCTCGGGCAGGACAGGTGTCTGAGGTGATAGTGGGGGAGCCCTCTGGGACCCGCGAAAATAGTTCTATTAACTTTTAAATAGTTATGCACAAGGATAAAATTGGTCCACATGTTCAAGTTCAAACTTGGGGCAAGGCGAATTTTGATGGAATGAGACAGGAGCTTGTAGGGGTTGGTTGGAGGGGTTTCTTTGCAGGCGAAGGGACCTCCTGCAAGTGGGAGGAATTTAAAAGTGAAATGTCGACAGTTCAAGGTCTATGTGTTACTGTGAGGGTAAAAGGCAAGGTTGGTAGGAAGAGGGAACCTCGGATGTCAGGAGATATTGAGGCTTAGACCAGCAAAAAGGAGGCGTGGCTCAGGTCCAGGCAGCTGGGATCGAGGGAATACCTGGAGGTGTACACGGGGTACAGTAGTTTACTGAAAAAGGAAATCAGGAGGGTGAAAAGGGGGCACAAAATAGCTTTGGCTGATAAGATTAGTGTGAATCCAAAGAGGTTCATTAAGTATATTAAAGTCAAAAGAATAGCTAAATGAGAATATGACCCCTCAAAGTCCAAAATGGACGTGCATGTCCTGAAGATTTGCGAGATTCTCAATGAATATTTCTCCTCTGTCTTTACCGTGGAGTAATACATGAACCTTGGGAGGCTGACAAAAGTCGTAGTGTTATCTTGGGGTGAGTCAATATCACAGGAGAAGGTGTGTTGGATGCGTTAGACTGTATGAAGGTGGATAAATCTCCTGGTTGTAAACAGATGCATCCAAGAACACTGCAAGAGGCTACAGAAGAAACTACGGGGACCCTGGTTGATATTTTTGCATCATCGTTAGCAACAGGTTAGGTTCCAGAATATTGGAGATTAGCAAATGTTGTGCCATTATTCAGAAAGGGAAGCAAAGAAAAATCTGGGATCGATAGACCAGGAAGTCTAATATCTGTGGTACGAAGGTTGCCTGAGAAGACTCTGAGGTGTGCGATATGCATGCATTTGGAAATATAAGGTTTGTTTAGAAATAGTTTTTTTGACAGATTCCCGACAGTATGGAAACAGGCCGTCTGGCACAACAAGACCACACTAACCCTCCAAACAGTCACCCACCCAGTTCCATTTCTCTACCCTATATTTACCCCTGACGAATGCAGATAACACGATAGGTAACTTAGCATGGCCAATTCACCTGACCTATAGATCTTTGGATTGTGTAAGGAAAATGGAGCACCCAGAGGAAACACACACAAACACAGTGAGAATGTGCAAACTCCATACAGAGCGTCACCCGAAGCTGGAACCAAACCCGGATCCATGACATTATGAGGCAGCAGTACTAGCCACTGAACTACCATGTCACCCTTGCTTTTTTTCAACACAGTTCAATGACACAGGTACAAAATCTATTCTGCCCTTCACCCATGATGCACGTTCGAATATCACATACCATGGTTAATTTATTCTCCACTGAAAGTGTCATCTTATTATTAGTTTGATATTAGTTTTATATCTTATTAGTTTGATATTATTAATTTTGATAATTATTATTAATAGTTGTTTTTATACTGGAAAGATCACATGGCTTTGTGAGTGGGAGATCATGCCTCTCAAATTTGTTTGAGTTCATTGATGAAGTGACCAGGAATGTTGATGAGGGTAGGGCGGTAGAGTGTGTGGTTTTCAGTAAGGCCATTGACAAGGTTGCCATTGATAGGCTGGTCTGGAAGGTTAGAATCGCATGGAATCCAGAGGGACCTGGCAAATTAGATATACAATTGGCTTCATGGTAGTAAGCAGAGGGTAATAGTGGAAGGGTTCTCTCGGACTGGAGGCCTGTGACACATGAAGTGCCTCAGGGGTCGCTGCTGGGCCCGTTGCTATTTGTTATCTGTATCAATGATATTCTTGCGAATGTGCAAGGCATGGCTAGGAAACTTGAAGATGACACTAAGATAGGTGGTATCGTGGACAATGAGGAAGTATATCAGAAATTGCAGCAGGACGTTGATCAAACTGGAGAAGTGGGCCGAGGAATATTTTGGCAACGTTAGATCAAGGTAGGAGTTTCATGTTGATTGGTAGGACCTTAAGGAGTGTAGTTGAGCAGAGGGACCATGGAGTTTAGGTCCACCGTTCTCTGAAAGTGGGGTCATAGTTAGATATGGTAGTGAAGTAGGCTTTTGCCACACTAGCAAGCATCGGTCAGGACATGGAGGAGAGCAGTTGGGAAGTTATGTTATAGTCATACAGGATGTTGGTGAGGCTGCACTTGTAGTGTTGTGTTCAGTTTTAGTCACATTGCGATCGGAAGGATGTTTTTAATTTGGAATGTGTGCAGACGGAATTTATAAAAATGTTGCCAGGACTCAACAGTATGAATTAATGGGAGAGGTTGGACAAGCGAGGACTTTTTTTCTTTAGAGCACAGGAGAGGGGCCTATAGAAGTTTACATGGATAGGGTGAATGGACCCAACCTTTTTTTCCTAGAGTTGGGGAATCAAGGAGGGGAGAGCATCAGTTTAAGGTCAGAGGGGAAAGAATAAAAGGGAAACTGATGGAAACTGTTTTACACAGAGAGTGGCACACAAAGGGAATGAGCTGTCAACAGAAGTGGTTGATGCATTGATATTAAGGATACGTAAATGGCATTTGGGCAAGTACATGGACAGGAAAGGACGAGAATGCTATTGGCCAAGTGCTGGGAAATGAGGTTAGTGTGGTTGGATATTTGGGTCAGCATGGACGAGTTTGAGCCAAAGGGCCTCTCTGCCTCTCTCCATGATCTAGGACTTGATGACTCTACACATAGAACAGTATTTGGGTCAAACTCTCATTTTTCCTTAGGTCATAAGTTCGAATCATATTTGGACAATGTTCTTTCAAGTTAACTTTGCAGATATTTTGTTTTTCAGTTTGTTATCGACAATACGTGTGTGTGTGTGTGTGTGTGTGTGTGTGTGTATGTGTGTGTGTGTGTGTGTGTGTCTGTCTGTCTGTGTGTGCGTGTGTGTCTGTGTGTGTGTCTTTGTGTGTGTGTGTGTGTGTGTGTGTTTCTCAGTATTTTTCAAAGGGAAATATCACTGTACATATTTGCAATATCCTCTCGTCATTCCACTTTCCATCATAGTTTGTTTTGGTCATAGACATGTTGTTTTAGTAGATTAAAGAAATCTGCCTGACTTGTTCCGAACACTGACCCTGACACACTCTGAGAACTATATCTTTGGCCATATCACCAACATAGTTATAATTATTTTTTGTGGGCAGTGGAGGAGTGGGGCCAGAAAAGGGAGAAGTGAGCCAAAACAACACAGGGAATTATCGACTCAATCAGCCAAGGTCAGAGACGAGGAGTTCCTTGGAGGGGATTCTGAGGGATGGAATTTGCATTTATTTAGAAAGACAAGGAATGATTAGGGATAGTCAATATGGATTTGTGAAATCATGTCTAATTAATGTGATTGAGTATTATAAAGAGATGACAAAGAAGATTGAAGAATACACTGTGGTGTACAATTTTTACATAAATTTCAGCAAGGCATATAATAAGGTTCCCCATCGTAGACAGATTACTAAAATTAGATTATATGTAATCTAGTAAAAGCTAACCAATTGGATACAAAATTGGATTGAAGGTAATGGATTGTTTTCCAAACTGAAGTCCTGTGGCCAGCGGTGTGCTGAAAGAATCAGTGCTGAGCTCACTGCTTTTCATCACGGATATAAACAACTTTGATGTGATTATCGGAGGCATGGTTAGTAAGTTTACAGATAACATCACCGAATTGGTTCAGTGGACAGTGAAGAAGATTATCTCAGATTATAACGGGATCCTTGACCAACAATGAGCCAAGGACTGGCAGATGGAGTTTAATTTAGATATTGGTGAGGTTTGACATTTCGGTAAGTTAAAGCGGGGTAGTGCCCTGGGAAATGTTGCTTAACAAAGAGACCTACGGGTCAAGATTCATAGTTCCTTGTAAGTGGAGTTTAGAACGGTACAGTGGTGAGGAATGTGGTTGACATGCTTGCCTTAATTGGTCAGAACATTGAGAATAGGAGTTGGAGTAACGTGTTGCGCTTGCACAGGACGTAGGTGAGGCCACTTTAAGAATACTGCGTACATATCAGATGACTCTTTTTAAGCTTGAAAGGGTGCAGAAAAGATTTACAAAGATTTTCTGGAACCTGAGGGTTTGAGCTACAGGGAGATGATGAACAGGATGAGGCTTTTACCCCTGGACTGTCAGAGACTGAATGATGACATGACAGAGGTTTAATAAAGTCCTGAGGGGCATGGATAGTCTGATTGGACAAGATCTGTGGGCGGCACGGTGGCACAGTGGTTAGCACTGCTGCCTCACAGCGCCTGAGACCCGGGTTCAATTCCCACCTCAGGCGATCGACTGTGTGGAGTTTGCACGTTCTCCCCGTGTCTGCATGGGTTTCCTCCGGGTGCTCCGGTTTCCTCCCACAGTCCAAAGATGTGCAGGCCAGGTGAATTGGCCATGCTAAATTGCCCGTAGTGTTAGGTAAGGGGTAAATGTAGATGTAGGGGTATGGGTGGGTTACGCTTCGGCGGGGCGGTGTGGACTTGTTGGGCCGGAGGGCCTGTTTCCACACTGTAAGTAATCTAAGGGGCGTCCAGAACTAGACAGCATAGGGTGAAGGTGACAAGGCAAAGACTTAGAAGGGACCTGAGGGGAAACCTTTTCATACAGAGGCTGGTGGGTGTACTGTCAGAGAAAGTAGATAAAGCGGGTACAATTACACGTTTACAATGTAACTGGATAGGTACATAAATAGGAATGGATCATGTGATGTCGGCCAAATGCTGCCAAGTGGGACGAGATCTGATTAAGATGCCTGATCGGCATGGACAAATTGGACAAAAGGATCTTTTTCCACGCTGTATGATTCTCTTATTCTCACAGCGGGATGAGGAAGAATTCTAAAAGGGCCATTCGAATGGGAATTCTCTTCCCTGGAAGTTTGTGGTGCCTCTCTGATTATAAGTATTCACAGCTGTGTTAGTTAAAGATTTGACAGAAAAGTGAGTCACGGATAATAGGACACAGACAGGACGATGAGGCTGAGACCACAATCTGATCAGCCACAATCTTAATGCCTGGTGGAGAAGGCTCAAATTCTCTAATGACCCACTCCTCCTCCTCAGTCCCATGTTTCTGTGTTCCATTCAACCCCTCTAACCTGCTAGACAGGAGCAGTTAGAGTCCACTTATTGTTATAGCATGGTGCACAGAAATAGAGGAAACAGTTCGTCCATCGAGACTGTCCCACTCGGTTTGGGAGATTTGGAAAATGTAATTGGAAGACCCAGGCTGGATATGGAAGATGTTGCTCATTTCTCTTTACAAAACCTCCCCTCTCTGTATCTTGTGCTTCATTTGTTGATCATGTTGTAGACCCAGATTCACTGTGAATACAGCCCCCAAATCTCACCCCGTGATGGCTCACAAAATCCACGGGTCTCCCTGATTGCAATATTCCATAAAAGACCTTCCAGGAAAATAACACATATGAACTTTCCAATAACAGAATGGGAGAGCAACAGAAACAGGGGCAGGTCATTCACATCCCAAGCCTGTCTTGCCCTTCACTAAGATTAAGGCTGATCTGCTCCAAGTCTCAAATCTTCTTAATGTCCAAGTCTTCTTGAGCACTTCCATAGAACACAGAACAAAGAACAGTACTGATTTGGAGATGTCGGTGTGCGACTGGGGTGTACAAAGTTAGAAATCACATAGCACCAGGTTATAGTCCAACGGGTTTAATTGGAAGCACACTAGCTTTTGGATTATCGCTCCTTCATCAGGTGATAGTTGAGGGGTCGATCGTAACACAGAATTTAGAGCAAAAATTTACAGTGTGATGTAACTGAAATTATACATGGAAAAACTGATTGTCTGTTAAGCCTTTCATCTGTTAAAATACCATGATAGTTTCACTTCTTTCATGTGTAAATCACAAAACCTTTATTTTTAAAAAATGTTGCATTCTCAGGTGAGCTGTGAACAATGGTGATAGCAAGGTAAAATGTTGAAGGTGTTGGCCACCTGTGTTCTCTGATGTTTAGATTAATTCTAAGCTAAAAAGTGAGATAACGGAGTTTTACATGAATTCATGCAGACTTTGAGCTCAAGGTTCTACATGAATGCATGCAGTTAGGACCTTCAGTCCTCGACGTTGTGTTGTTTGTCCTACTCTAACCTACATGCTTCCGTTCACTTTGTTCCATGTGCCTGTCCAAGAGTCTCTTAAGTTTCCCTCACGTATTTGACTCTACTACACTGATGGTAGTGCATTCAACACACCCACCACTCTCTGTGTAAAGGATCTACCTCTGATATCTCCCCTAAAACTTCCTCCAATTACCTTAAAAAATGCCACCTAGTG